>NW_026096078.1:0-28335 GCF_023614345.1 Adelges cooleyi
CATATTGTTTTTATACAATGTGATCTCAATTTTTCACAATTATTTTTGTTTTTACCCTCCTCTCAACTAAGTTTTTTTGATAGCAACTTTTGAAACTTAAATGGTAACGTATATATTTTATTAACTTTTTAAATTGAGAATAATGTACTAAAAATTTTGACTGGTCGATAACCAGATTAGGATAACTATTTTTAAAGTTATAAGAGTTTTAAAGTTAGGATGGGAGGGGAAGTGCGGTTTGGAAATGCGCGCAGATAAAAATAATCTTACATTCCTCCTTTCCTCCTGTCCTAAACTTGAAGCTCTATCACAAGTTGAGAGGGGGGTAAAACACAAAAAAATTGTGAAAAATTGAGATCACATTGTATAACAACAATATGAAAAAAAAAATATTTTAATTTCCTATTAAAGGACTGATGGTTTTGATGGATTAGTTGCATACATTTTTCTCAGTATGTAAAAATATATTATAATAGCTCTGTTAACTTTAACCATGTATATACTATATACATCTATGTACACTGAAAATAACATTAATTGTTATATTAAATGCATTAACTATAATCTTTTGGTAAATTAATAACATTTAACTTAAATTAATTAATATTTAACTTACATTAATGTGTCTATTGTTACTAAAATACCACACACAAAGAATAAAGTAACAAAAAAAATGTGCACCTTCAATAAACTCGAACGAAACAACATAATACGTAGAACAAATACATTTTGCTCCATTAATAAATTATTAATAATGACAAGGAACAATTACATTTTATTTGTTCGGGAACAAATATCAAAGGAACGAGTCCCGGGTATTTGTTCCGGAACGAATATCTTGAGGAACGAGTTCCGGGTATTTGCTCCGGAACGAATATCTCAAGGAACGAGTTCCGGAACATATAAGAGAAATGAGTCAAATAGGAACGAATTCCGAACCCCTGCCCTTTACTAGGAAAACGGTTTGATGGTACAAAAAAATTGGCATACAGTAGTACAAATGTTGCTAATGAATTCGTTTTACTTGTATAATAAATATACGGTTGGATCCAATATGCCATTATATGACTTTCGTTTGTCAGTATTGAGTGTTCTTCTGCCAAAATACCCTAAACCGTGATCATTACCACCAAAAGATAGTCATTTTCCGAGAAAACACGAAGTTGGAAAAAATGGGAGAACCATAAGAAAAAGGTGTCAACTTTGTTATACGCAAAAAATTTGAAAGGATACTGCATATTTTTGCGATTTTTGTCCACAAAAACCCAGCCTGTGTCATGAACCATGTTTCAAAAATTTCCATTTAAAACACCAGTGATACATTTCTAATTTACTTAGTAACAATAATAATTTTTGGTATTAAAATTTTTTTTTTTAGATTAAAAGTGTTGTAAGACATTATTTATTTTTATTTATTAACATTATTAAAATTTTTGGTTTTAAGAAGTATATATATATATATATATATATTACGATGAAATGTTTGTCAAATTGTACAAAATCGATTTTCAAACTATATTGTAATAAAGTATTAAAGTATTTGAATTATATTTAATATAACTTACATATTTCTATCATGACGCCAAAAGGCGTCAAACAGCATCTGGCTAAAAATTCATTTTGTCACGCTAATGACGCCAATTGGCGTCATAAAAAAAAAATTACGTAGTTTTGACCAGCGCTGGGGTATGTGTATACAAAATTGAAACGCAGCGAACGTGTTAACCTATCTAAAGTTGTTGGTAAAACACGTTGCTGTGATCGTCCGGCCGTGCGTTCGGTGTTGTTGTTTTCTGTTTCTGTCGTTTATACTAAAGCGTGTTGTTGCCGTCGTCCCTTTGGTCGTATTTGTTTAAATGGCCGCTGGTTAAGTTGTCGTCAACGTGGCGGTATTCATTTGGTTGGCCGCCATCTAAGATGCCGTTGTCGGTCGTTGACATTGCCTGCTATCGTACGAGGGAAGCCACCCAACTCGACATCATTGTTGTTCACTCAGGTTTTATTTGTTAATTATATAAACATCATTTGTGTGAATTATTAGTTATTTAAGTTACGTTTATGTAGACAAATTAAAACTCTGGCAAGATAGTAAAACTGTTTTGTTATTACATCAATAGTGAAATATTTGTATAGCTACGTTTACACGGCGACAGTAACACTCGACAGTTACAGTCACGATAGTAACCGTCTAGGAACTACCACCGTGTAAACATAATGGCAGCTGCTGCCACACTGTCAACTGTCAGCTATCGAACTATCAAGCTCGGCTAGATAGTTGACAGTGTGACAGCAACTTCTATCGTGTAAACTGTGACTACCACACTGTCAACTACTATCGTACGATTTTTGTATATTGTTGTTATCAATTGTTACTTGTTATCACATATACCTACAGTTTTAAATTCAACTGATTTAAATATTTGATTTAAATGTTTAAATAATAATAATTAAAAATGGTTTTTAATACTATTAATTTTCTAAAACATTATGAAGAGTATCCCTCTTTGTGGGATAAAAGTCTACCAGAGTTTAAGAATCGGCAAAAAAGAAAAAATGCGGCTGAAGAAAAACTATTAACCATTTTGGGACTTGGCAGCCGCTGTCCGTCGTTCTCTTCCCCTGTGACTGCTCTACCAGGTAGAACCTTTTTTTGTATTCTCTTCATCGCTGTAAATATGGGAGGAGTAGACGTTTTTGCCGATTTTCCCCGGGTGTCCACCCGACCCGTTGGGGTACAAAAACTAGGTGAGCAATTTTTGTTATGTGTTTAGAAAGTTGTTTTATTATTTAAGAGCTTTGCGAGTGATGTTCGGGAGGTGCGCAGAAATGTGATCCCCCTTACACACGCAGTATTAATCATTGATGCTTATGTTTTGTAAACCGGGTTTTTAGCACTTTGGTTTTTCCGGCACGTAAATTAATAATTATAATATCAAATATATTACTTCAAACTTCATGAACTCAATAAAAAACCGTATTCTTTATAATTAAGACAATATGTTTTATTTTTGTATATACATTAAAATCCTTAGAAGCTCCGCCAACGACCAAGGCTCGGCTCTAAGGTTGGCGACTTTTTTTTGTAATTTGCCAGTAAGGTCGGTGTGAAAATAACACAAGGTGAATCGATATTTATTCATTTCGGTATTATCCCTAGTGAACTTGACATGCCTCAATGTCACTGCGGTAGGCCGTTGTTCAGAGTGTCAGATGATGCTCGTAAATTAAAATATAGGTTCAGGTGCTCTGTAGGCCACAAGATTTCGCCCACCAAAAATGAATTTTTGAAATATGTACATACTGCTGGAGAATTGGGTGCACATAAGACTGTACAGATGGCTTATCTTTGGATAATAAAAGCTAATACATTTACTATCCAACAGGAGGTAAACATAAATGCATAATGTATTACACTTAAATAATATAAATCGGTTAATTATTATTGTTGAAGTAATTAAATCAAACGGTTTGTTGTATATTCTGTGACGAATGTTATAATTATGAAAATAGGCATCTATTAAATTGTACTATAATGAAGTGTTTCGCACTATTTCTTGATTCTATAATAGTGATGATCGAAGCAACGCACACAAATACTAATTTATACAAATTATGCGTGTGAATAAGATATATGTATACCTAATGTATACAGGAGCGCCTTGTGGGGTAAGACCGTCCGTATGCCGTGATAGCAAAATAAGCGGTCTTGTTTCTTAAAAACTCTTTTCAAATGTATTCAGAATACGTGTTTAAATAATTGGTGTCATTTGTATTTGAAATACGTATTCGAATAGTGTTTTTCAAAAATATTTTAAGGTTAATATTATTTTTTGTCTAATTATCTTGTATCGTATACATGTAAAAAAAGTAAGAAAAGTAACTTTTAACATTAGACTTTATAATTGTTTTATATTAACTTAACTCAACGAGTTAAAGAAAATTGTTTAATTTCCACAGCCTTGTCGTACAACACACACTGTATACCGAGTTAACCAATATAGTTAAATAAAAAATATACTACATCGATACTAATAGGCTACGTTTTACTTTTCACAAACTGCATTAGCGTTTTGTGAATACTTCCGCGACGTTGCCACGAAAATTGCAAACCACGATTATGATTTAATAACATGGACTGCTGTTTGGCTTTTTGGTATTAAAATATTTAATTTAAAAAAGGTTTTTGTTTTACGTAATTTTAGACAAAATATTTTCCATTTTATTTCAAATTTTCATTATAGCTGGTATAAGTCGTACGACTAGAAAAGGTGTGGAACAATTCAGACGATGGCACACCTATTGGTATGCCCGTTGGCACCAGGACCTTGCACGCTAGAAGACTTAACTACTGCCAACCAGAAAGCCAAGGACGTGGTCCAGTATTGGGCAAATGAAAACATCTAGTCGAAACACTTACCTTACCATATGTTATTATATTTTATTGTATTTTATCTATCTATGTATATTTTAAATTGTAAACCAGTTATATAAACTAGTCTAGTTACAAACTTATAGTTACCAGTATGATGCTTGACACGAGAAAAAGTAAACATATACTTAAAACCTATTGTACCTCTCGTATCATCTTTTACCTTAAATTGTCTTTTTATGGTTTCCATATACCATTGTAATTGGGCTGGCCCGTTTGAATTATTAAATAAATAAATAAAATTATTTTTATTGAAATTAGATCATTTTACTATTTATTTTATTGTTGATTATTTTAATATGTATCGCAGTTATGAACGACACTTATCAGATTTACAGCAACCGGAAGAACACGATTTGTAGCGTTGTAATTTATAGTCTTCTAATATATTTTCTATTATTTTGACGGTGGACCACGAACCGATGACGTATGCTAGGTATAAGATCGCACAGAATAAAAACAACAACAACAATAAGTGCCATGGAAAATTTCTTAAATCATTTCGAAGGCTCCTGGTACTGTGACAGCACTGTGATCGCCCATCTGAACATCTCATTTCATCCATTGTTCGCATTACATCTCTATGAATCCGACGTAGACGATCGCTAATTCCTTGAACAAATTCTTCGCTCAAGTCATTTCTAGGAATCGCCATTTGACAGAAAACCTAATCTACTTTGAAAAAAACAAGATATTGTACCGTAAAAACTATGATTATTTAAGCCAAATAATATAAATAATTAAAATATTGAACAATATGACGCGACGTTTAGTTGATTATATACACTTGTTTGTTATTTGAATCAACTAAACATTAGCTTTTAGCAAAAGTAATAATGATAAAATTCCAAATGTTTTTATAACACCTCTGCGATAAATGAATACAATTTTTTTTTTTTAGTCGCATTTTTAAGACTTAGGAGCTGAAAATTAGACTGAAGCTAGGTCTATAATACATTAAGAACTTGAATATATAAAGAACACTGTTGTCCACATTTTTTTATATTAAGAAAAACACGAAAAATATTAAAACATAGATTTTGAAAGCATATTTGGGTTTAGATACTTAGAATTTTGTACAAGGACTATTATAATGTCTATTATAAGGACTATTATATAAGTTTTATAATGTACTTGCATTACTCTTTTCACTACCTTGTTTAAAAGATTAACATGATAATCAGACAACATTATTAAATGTTAAGAAGTATTTACTTTTAAATGACATAATATCTATTTTTACTTTTTAAAATCGCTTTGCAACCAATTATATGGAAGGAACAAACATTTTCTTCGACTCCGTTTTATTTGTTTTTAGTAAATTTACACGTGGCAAAGTGATCGGCTTACAAGAACGGTACTACAATTCCACAACCCTCATTTGAACAAGACACTTTCTGATCGTCTATTTCCCGTTTTGTATAGTTATCCGGAAACAAGCCGTCACTAGTTAACTACTCAAAATCGATTAGACAAATTTGACTCTTGCGTTTTAACCACGCGTGTATGCATTAAGATCAAAAACGATTTCCATCTGACAAACCCTGTATAAATACTGATAAAATGTCAATAAAATATTAAACCAATGTAGGAGTCTAGCAAAGGTATTAAGAAGACCGAGAAATCAATCTACACTCAATCAGTTTAAATCTAAACGACCTATAATTAATGGTGCCACTAGATGGGGTTCCGGGTTCGATATGGTCGTAGATATCATAATTTACTATCCATTGTGCATACATTGGATCCACTCCATAAAGATTTGTAGTATCCCGATTCTTTTTGGAATAGTTTTGCTAAACATAAACATGCCTTGGTCTATCTAAAACAGCTTGCACGAAATTGCATTCAGAATGTTTATTATCAGGTGACGCACTTGCGAAATGGAGGAAACATTATTATTAATTGGATACCAAAAATACGAATAGCATATGAACAACATATGAATCAAATTTGTTGAAGCTTTGAAATGACGAGAACAGACACTTTTCGATAATAAATGTTTCCTCGTCGCTATTTTGTTAGATATGAAGTACAATGTTCTAAAATTGAATATCAAATCGACATATTATCATGAATGGAATCTGCAATGGAGGATCTTACATACAAAACTCAATGAAATCAAAAATCACACTTACAAATGGACCCATCCGACCAACTTATCTAGAAAGAATCAAGTCCTCATTACCAGAATGAGAATTGGACACACTCGATTGACACACTTCTTAATGTCACAAAGCCCGAATCCCCTCTCTGCGAAGCATGTGGAGTCCGGCTAACAAAGAAACACATACTTACAGAGTGCACAAAATATCAGACTCAACGAATTGATAACGAAATATCGGAGGATCTGTCAGAAACCCTCGGACCTCAACCCGAAACCATCAACAACAAGCTTATTAATTTTATAACCCAAACCGAATTAGGCAGTTATCTATAAAAATGTACTGTTTCTACACAATGTTTCGCTATCCAATATTTAATTAATGTAGTCAAATGTATTGTATTGTAATTTATGTAATTATAATTTAATGTAACCCAATGGCCTTTGTCGCAGAGGGAAATAATAAAAAGTTTTTCAGCCGAGTCTGCAACCACGAAAGAGCATTTTCATGTCTCGTTGAAGTACCGAATAAATTTAGATTAGTTGTGGAATTATAATTTAAAAAAAAAATTACATGGAGCTTCCAGTTACAGCATAAGGCCAAGGAGATTAAAAAATTATGTACAATCAAGTTTCTGGCTAAAATTTTAGTGTTTATTATCTGGCCAATCTGAGAAATTATTTTGGTTTTATAAAATTATTTGGGTTTCCAAATGTTACAGACAAATTCACATTCAGTTTCAACCAAATAGTTGGTAAGTTGAATAACCATTAACCATACAGAAGAGTGATATATACATTTCTTAAAATCGTTTTTATAAAAATATTGTTGAGTTTTCATTGGATGATAATAATAATTTACATAGAGTGGACTGTATCTGATTTAGTTTGTTTTAATTTAACATAATATTTATAACAATTCATATTTCAATATGACAACAAATAAAAACTTTGATTATTAGAATGACATTTTTATACAAGAAAGAAAAACGTGGTTACACACACAGCGGTGTAAATGATAACAAAACAAAACAAAATAAAAATTCAGACACGGCACTAGCCGTTGTCCGATAACAGAACACGTTGCTACACGGTACAATAATATCACGATAATTATAAGTCTAAACAAATATTATATAATACCGATGTTTTTTATTTTTTTGTTTTAAGTATCCAAAGATAGTTTTGTTAATTATGTTAATAAGACTGTTTTATTAATTCAAAGACTAAATAATTTATGTTATTCGTTAAAAATAAAATACTAATATTGTTATAAAATTGTTTAAAATGTTGTTTTGTAAATTAATAAGACTGTAATAAAGTAATTTGACAAGTTTTTTTTTAAAAAACCAGTACAGTGGGGTCGGGACATAGTGGGGACGGAGCATAGTTGGGTCGGGGCATAGTGGTGACGGGTCACAGGTTTACAGGAATTTTTAAATCTGAAAGTGATAAAATCACTTTCGAAAAAACGCTTCGATGCAAATCGGTAGTTAGTATTTTCAAGCCAGTCCAAACGAAGCACAGTATAAACCAGCAAAGTTAGAAAGTTTTAAATGAAGGTTCTGTATTTACAAATGCGCATCAAAACGTTTATTTGAAAGCGATTTTATTCAATTTTATCACTTTTATTTATAATAATTCTTGTAGACCTGTGACCTCTCCGTTTCTTCATTGCTTTGATTACATTATGCCAATACTCTACTGTACTAGTCTTCTCGGATAAAATCACTTTCAAATTTAAAAATTCCTGTAAACCTGTGACCTCCCCGTCACCACTATGCCCCGACCTAACTATGCTCCGTCCCCACTGTACTGGTTTTTTTTTTGCAAAAACGTAGTGGACCAAATAACACAAATACAATGTCTTGTTATATTTTGTTTGAATGGTCGACGATTCATGTTTCAATCGTTTGTACTCCATAGTTTAAATTATAATCGCTTATTCTCAATAAAATTAATATTTATGTATTATATACTTCCATTAGAGCAATCTCACACAAACTATTTATACTTCCTAGTGTTAAGGACCCACCCTTATCAGGACTAACATATACATATATCTATATATTATATTATATAACTTCTCATTGTTAAATATTGCTGAATATGAATGTACCACACGTGCCGATTTCACATCAGACCCAAAAGGTCATTACATCATCTTGCGAAAGCAGACAACTTGTAATTCTGTTCACAGTTGACCTCAACAACGAGACCAACCACTAAAAAGAACTTAACGTTTTGGCAACTACCGTGCGAATCTTACATCGAAGCTAGCCAGTTTCGACCATGCGAAGGCTGCACTCTCATGCCTCTACCCTTCCTCCACCGTTGACATAAGCGGATGTCATGGACGAGCGAGGTCATCCACGTGCGGACTTTCGATAATTGCGAGGATTCCCGCGGCCATTCAGCGAGCGGACCAGCATATAAGGGAGAACTTCAGTCATAGCAGGGCAGATGTGCTGGGACTACCATACACTACACTTGAAGTTTCTACCCTATCATCTTCTTTTGAAGTCTTAAGCGGCTTATAATTGTCTTAATCATCATATTTTTGAAGCATACTGAACTTATGCTATTAACTGTTTGTCGTTAATGTCGTACATGTTTTATAAGTATATTAAATTAAATATTTGTGATTTACTCTGAAGTTATTCTATTAAATATCTAAAAACCTATCACCACGATTGTGACAAGACTCAAACAGCCTGCAATACATACGTACAGGGCTACAGGGTTGTTACACTAGATTATATTATTTCAAAGCTATATTATACTTCTATTTTACTAGATTGACAATGTACAAAATATAATGCAACTAAAAAAAACCTTTTCATAGATCCTTTAAATGTAAAGGGTAGGATAGTGAAACGGGTTTTCCCATTTAAATACATTAGAAAATCGTCGTTTTACTGCCTCATCCTGTATATTAATTTCTTGTTATTTTCTAAAGAAAAATCGATTTTTTTACATTTAAATTAAAATAAATCGTATACTGGTACTGTGATGGAGAAAACAATAAATTTTACCTACATATATTACTTATTAGTTAAATATTACTAACGTGTATAGCCACTAGCGGTCTGCTGTTGCCTGTTATTTAACAATAACCTTTTATGGAGATTTTAAAAATTGTGTTTTTTTAAAAATAGCATAGCAGCAGTATCATGATGTTAAATGGTCACGAGATTTGATCTAGCATAAAATAAAGTACTATCATTCATGACTTTTAAATACTATTAAAATATACCTTAACTTGAACACAGTAATAAAATAATGAAATATTTTATACAAAATTAGAGCTACAAAATTATAAACTAAAAAATTAAAACTAGCACGAAGCAGATTACATATCTCATATAATATTATTTGAACAATCAAGCGTGAATCACTTTAAATGATAACAGTATAACAATATGCAAAACAATAGTTTTCCTTTAAAAAAATTGTGTAATAAAAAATACATTTTGGGGCGGTGAACTGCATAAAAACCAACACTTAATCTGAATCCAAAAAACAACAGTCCTCTTCATAATTTGCAGGTAGTTGAACCTTATATACTCATAGTTGACCTTCGTTAAGGTAATATAACGCAGGCGATAAAATAACGAGATAACGACAGTGGTTTTGTTGTATCAGAATCATTAAGTGTCTTAATAAGTACACGGATAGGTTCTTTTCCCAATAAATCGTGTGTCTACTATAATCAGTTACACGATTTAGTCGTCTGTGATATCATGTAATAAATACAATATTATGATAACGACCAAAGGGCCCTAACCTAACCCGTAGTGCCGAATTTTTTTCCCGTTTAATATGTTACAAAATTTGTGATTTATAGAGTTGCTATTCGAAGGAATTGGTCTAGTATTAAAAAAGTTACAGTGTGTACAGCTAAAAAAAAAGCCCACATCAGAGTAAAACCAATACCTTCTCGCTTTGCATCGAAGCTAAAAAACTTTAAATTATGTTTTTATTCAACCTAACTATAGTTGAATAACAAATTCTATGAAAAATAAATATCTGTTTTTTTCACCCCCTCCTGCGTATCAATAGAAACATCACATTTTTAAAAATATATAAAATCAAATTTTAACAGAAACCTTTTTATCTCCTTTCCTTACGGTTTGTATGACTCATGCTCTACTTTTTCTGATCTTTCCCAAGTTTTCTCAGCCCGTTACTTTTTAATGTTTTCATGAGCTTCATTGCAAACCATCCTTTAAGAAATGGTCATCAATGTCTCATTTATGCTGACGACATAGTTTTCTTTTCTTTGAACAAGCATATTAACCTTGCTATTGATTCCCTCAACCTTGCTCTCAATGATTTAAGTTCTATTCTTACCAACCTATCTTTTTTAATTGCTCCTGAGAAATGTAAATCGGTAGTTTTTACTCGGCGCAGACTCTTGGACCTCCCTACTATTTATATTGATAATAATATTATCCCCTTTGCTCCAATTATCAAATATTTAGGAATCACTTTGGATTCTAAGTTACGTCGCTTACATCCTTTACTTCTTGTTGGGCCAATTTTCTTCGGTCTGTAACCCGTAAGTGGTGGGGGTCGCATCCTTCGCCCTTATTATCTATTTACTGTTTCCTCTTCGGTCCAGCCTCCACTTCCAATTGGAAAAAAATCAACAAGCTACAAGCTTCTTGTTTTAGAAGTATTATGGGTTATGTCAGATCAACACCTCTCCTAGCCATCGAAGTAGAAACTTACATTTAAGTTTGTTTGAGAACGTCGATCTGTGAAAAATATTCCAAAAACTGTTAACTTTAATGATACCTCAGATTCAAATGAACACACTCAGCCAACCTCTTTTCGGCTTTTTCTATTCTGTTTACACACCGAAGCGATATTAAAGTCTACTTGTGGGAATTTGGCAATTATACTGGGCCATATGTTAATACCTGTTATTTTGCACTAAAAAAAGGGCCACGGGGGGGATCTATCCCCCATATCCTCTAGGGATACTTACCACTATACTACAGAGGAAATGTTAGCATAACATACATTTGCTTGAATTCAGGGTGCCTAATATTTATTGAATTACTAAAGTGTACATTACTTGTATGTGATCTTAAGAAATAAGATTATTTGCATGGTACACAGAAATTGGTATCCTTATTTGTTGTAGGTTGATTGTTGATCAAATGCTAAATTCACGGGAATTTTAGATATGACTGGCCAAAGAGTTACCATTTGCAAATTATTTAATTTGTAAATTATAACCTAAAATAAGAAATCTATATTTTCATTTCTTCTTGTGGCAACACACATTTCTTTAACCCTTTAAATTATTATTTTAATTTGGTTATTATTTATAAGTTGGATGTGAACTTGATGTCAACCACAGCGTTAATTTTAAAGACCCCGAAACAGGTGCGCGCACCAACACAATTGAAAGTTCTTGGCGGCATGCGAAGGCATCGTTATCTTCATACAAAAGTAAAAAATAATAATTGTATGGCCAAATATATGTTTTTGAAAAAATGTAAGAACAATGACCAGGAGCCCACCGTAGAATTCTTCAAGCACTCGACTTCCGTAAAGTTCAAATGCTATACGTGCGAACATAAACACGCGATATATAGATGCCCAAAATTTTTGGCGCTCACAGAAGTCGAGCGATGGCAAATGGTAACGCAGTTGAAAATTCACGAGATATGTTTAGTCCGTCATTCTGAAGGAAAAGCGTGCAGGTTTTCTGGTTGTAGAAAATGTATGAAAACGCACAATACACTTTTACATCTGTCAAGTGAGTCCAACAACGATGTTGAGATGTCATTAAATACTCATGCAAATTGTAGCATTCAAAAACTAGTTTTATTGTCAACCGCGATAATAAAAATACAGGTCAAGTGAAGTATTTCATGGGCGAGCGTTATTAAACACGGGTTCACAGAGTAGTTTCATGAAAAATGAGTTACCGCGAAAAAGAGTCGATCTCGCTATTTGCGGAATAGATAAATCTACAAGTCACTCGTATTATTCCGTAAAAACGCGTATTATGGCTCACGAGTCTAGTTAGATTAGGTAAAATTTGATAAATGTCCGAATATATTGAAAGATTTATTTGAAAATCCCAGCTCTGAATTATGGTTATATTTCATGCACGCAAAATCAGCTACTTTCCATCAAGCCGTGTTGAAGATCGAGGGCCAAAACGTGTCTGCAATAGAAGCCTCGAATGAAAATTAATCAACTCCAAAACATTTTCATAAACAAAATTCATGCACGCTACAGGAGACATGGAGAGGTTGATTTCCATCTGACGCAACTGTTAACAGGCCATGGTTGTTTTGGATCTTATCTATTTCTCGCTTTGGCCTAACCGACAATGACAACTGCGCACAGTGCGGTATTCCCCGGACGACCCCCTGAGCACGCGGTCTTCCGATGTGACGCATGGGCAAGATGGAGGCGGGATTTACAAATCAACTTGAGTATGGACGAGCTGGTGGATGCAATGCTCCAGACAAGGGAGGCGTGGTTAGCAATCTCAGGCTTCGTCAAACGGATGATGATGGAGCGAGAAAAGGCAAAGAGGCAAGAACAAAGGCAGCCGGAGGTTGCTCCCTGAAAAATAGCTTTAAGGGTATTGTCAAATCGGTAATTGTACATATTGTGAGACCGCCCTGCGAACTGGGAACCGGTCTTTTTGTAATTATATAAGTAAATTATTGTGAATAAACGATGTCGGGCTGGGAGGGAAGCAAAGCGAAAGCGTTCCCCTGCCAGTCTGGGCATTCAGAGATAAAAAAAGAAAAGCTAGACATCCTAATGGCTTTCCCACATGAATATTTTTTTTGTGATCTCCTTAGCATCCCAAACTATTAACCTTTGATTGTCAGTAAACGCTGTCTTCAACATCGTGATATGTTAGGGGGGCAAATGTTTCGTTATTTAAATTCACTGTAATCTATTCTTGATTTGGTTGAATGAACTGCGAAGCCTGTTGAGAAAGATGTGAAGAAGTACTCCAGACGATCAGTGGAACGATGGGCCAACTCGGGAACGATGGTGACGGTGCAAGCCAGTAGCGCAAGATTCTGGCCCACCGTCCCATCTAACTGTATCCTGGCCAGTCTGTCGAGGAAGATGTGTAGCGGTGTAGCAGGCGGCAGTACTCCAGACAACGAGTGACGAGGGGACGATGGATGTTAGGTTGACCGGAAGAGATAATAAACGATATAATTTAAATTGGAGTCATATACACAGAGGAACGTCTAATTTGAAGTTGATGTGTGACCCTACGTAATTAACTGACAATTTTGTTAGGCGCATGAAACCTAATATATCAGTTATATTTTTTGGGTCAATAGGAAAATCGACATCACTCGGTAACCCTTTTGAACAATAATAAGTTTCCCTTATAAATTTATCTGGTGATATGATGACCGTATTTAAAATTACCACTTACAGCCGAGTCCAAACGACTTATCAATTTTTCAGCATTAGCAGAACCTACTAGTTAAATCCTAGTCCTAGTATTGACAAACCTGTATCGCATATGAAGGACGGCTGTAGTCATTGTAGGCAAAATAGCTTTATGCTTAAATAGCTTTAAGGGTATTGTCAAATCGGTAGTTGTACATATTGTGAGACCGCCCTGCGAACTGGGAACCGGTCTTTTTGTAAATATATATATATATAAATAATTGTAAATTATTGTGAATAAACGATGCCAGGTTGGGAGGTAAGCAAAGCGAAAGCGTCTCTCCCAGTCTGGGCAATTCAGCGATAAAAAAAAAAAAAAAGTGTCACTTCTGTAGGTCAAGTAGTCATTTGTTCAGACTGTAGGAAGAGGTCAAGCAACAGTCGAAGTATAAAGGTTTGTATTAATCTCTTAATTAATACATTTATTTTTCAGAACCGAAGACTGATTATTATTCGACAGACAACGATGAGGAGACATCGAAGTTAACAAAACGAATAACAAACCTAAATTTTACTCCTAAACGTGAGTCATATTATGTCATGTACTAGTTTATAATGTTTTGTATCCAAGATTTAAATATCGTGTACTGTAAAATATGTATTAAATTCTATAGTCTTGTCTGATTTCCCGTTATGAATAAAAATAAAACGTGCTACATAAATGCATTTTACAGAGCACTATTTCTTTATTGAAATTTTTAATTTTAAATAGATTAACTTTTTACAGCATGCCGAAAAAAACTGTGTCGAAGCGTTTTAGTTTTTCATGAACTTGTTTAACACAATCCTAAATTATTCATTCGTTAAAATTGATTTTTGTATTTATTTATTATAATTTAACGAGTATCAATATAAAAAAAATATAAAAACGCTACAACACAGGTAACGTTCTCTTCTATGTATTGCGAAATTTTTTTATTTTTTACAAATATTATGTGTTTGTCCCTCGCAAAGCAATTTTGATTGGAAAAAATTAATGAGCACTGTAATAATCCAATTTTTTTTTGTTTTTTAGGCAAGTACAATAGGCCTACTGTCAAAAGGCTTAACGGCGGAGGTGCTGGTCACCACTACAACGTAAACGCAGTAAGTTTTCACATAAAAAATTGTTTTTTATATATAACCATAAAACCGTTTTTTTTAAATTTTAGACTACTGTACATTATCATTATGGGGAGGCTCTCCTTCCAAAAAACAAATAAAATGCTTCAGATGTGGTGGGGACCACCACATTAAAAAATGCAGAAAGAAAAAAAGTAAAAAGAAATTCACAAATTTTTACTCGCGGTTTATTAAACTGCGACTATTATATTTTTAGGGTGTCACTACTGTAAAAAGGCTGGTCACCTGTGGGCAACATGCTATAAAAGAAAGAGGAACCATCGCGATATAAAAGTTGGTATTAATCTCTTCATTAATATATTTTTTAAATAATATAAATAATTTAAATATTATAAAACAATTATTTGCCCATATTATTGCTGATAGTACTTCTGCAAAATATCCAAACACTTAGCTGTTAATTCCGTTTTACGTTTATACGATAAAGGACTAAAATAAACAAATACTGAATTAGGATCCATTACCTCATCTCAATGTACAATGGACAATTATTCGTCTTCTGACGAGTTAGAAAACGAGCTGATAGAAAATGAACGGATGTTTAACAAGACACCGTCAAAAGATTCACAAACGAAACGTTCGAAGGCAATCAAACAAATTTATGAACGAGACAAGGATACATAATATGAGTGAAAATATACTACTAGTCATTTGGAAAAATGCTTTCTAACTTTTTATAAAATTACTTAACTAATACTTGCACTAACATCCATCAAATATAAACTTATTTGTTAAATTTACTTATGTCTCTTTATTTTTGGTTTTTTAGTATTTTATTCATATTCTTTTTGAACATTTTTGTATGTGTGTATCTTTTCCTCTAGACTTTTTTTCCTAAACTCCACGTTGACGACGATGTCTTGTTGACTTGCGGACTAAGAATACCTTAAAACATCTTTCATATACAATGTTTAATAAGTTTATCATAAAAAAATGTTTTCTAAGTTTATAATATTTTTATCTTATTTCTTACAGGTAACGGTTGAGCGTCTTTTTTCAAATTTCAAATTTATTTTGTCGGACCAGCGTGCGAAAATTTCAAAAGAAATTCTTGAAGACGTATTATTAGTTAGATCGTACCATCAATTCAAAAAACAAAACTAACTGTAACTTTCATTAACAAATTTAAAACTTTACATATTATGACAGAAGTACATTTATTTTGATTTGTTTTGACAGTTGTTATAGAATTTTTTTTCAATTATTTATTTAATTATTTATACAAATATTAATTGTTCTTGAATTATTTAGTTGGTATTATTCATATATTAATTATTATTGAAATATTTTCTAATATTTATTTGGTATTTTTGACTTTCTAAGTTTCAAATTTCTATCCTATACTAAAAGTCAAATCTGTTATGTTATTACTATGCAAATTTTCACAACTTACTGTTTAAAGGTTATAAGTTATAACAGTAGTTAATTTATTTTATTTATGAATCCAGTTATTATTTATACATTTATTATTCAATCCTTATTGAATATTTTAATTATTTATTAGGTCTTTTTAACTAGCTAATAGTTTTTATCCTTAGAGTAATACAAGATGATTATTTTATCATGAACCACTCAGTATCTCATAGGGTTTAATAAGAAATTAAAATTTATTTTTTATATTGTTTTTATACAATGTGATCTCAATTTAAGAATACCTCAAAACATCTTTCATATACAATGCGTAATAAGTTTATTATGAAAAAATTGTTAATCGACGTATATAACAATTTTGTTTTATTTCTTATAGGTAACGGTTGAGCGTCTATTTTCAAATGTGACATTTTTCTTATTTGACAAGCATGCGAAGATGTCAAAAGAAATACTCGAAGACATATTATTAATCAGTTCATACCAACAATTTAAAAAACAAAACTAACTTTCATTACACAATTTAAAAGCTTGTTTACACTATACGCATTATGACTGTTATGTTGGTAACACTCAACATGTTGTTATCATTCGGACACAATCGTGTTATACGCTAGTTGTACTAACTACTAGAGGTGGTAATTTGCTATTTTTTTTTTAGCAACTGCTAATACTATTGCTACTTAAAAATAGCAGCTATTGCTATTTTTGTAAAAACAGATGATATGCTATCATGTGTTTTTAATTTCTTGTTTTATTAGATACTATTGCTAATAGCAGTTCGCAGTATGACTATAAATTAACAGTATGTACTGTGTAAGTTTAATAATCATTGGTATCCACTCTGGGCCTTGTCGGCGGGTGGAATTTTTTTTTTCTTGCTAAATGTACGTTATTGAACCATTGCTAATATGCTCATCAACTATCATAATTAAGTCCCCTTTCTGTATGAATAAAATACAAATAATACTAGACAAGAACTAACTTGTTTATCCATTACACATCTGCCTACAAAACAATTCATATGAAAAAGCATCTTTTCAGATTCCAATACTTAATATTCATAACAGAAAACAAACTAATGTAAGTGAATATGCTCAAAAAAAAAATGACAATTGACACACAAAAACAAAATTAATAATGCACTTATTCGATTAATAACAAAAGATTTCCAACCCTTTCAAATAGTTGAAGACGAAGGGTTTAAACATTTTGTTGAACTGCTTAACACTTCTTATAAAATTCCAAATCGCCATACATTGTCTAAGGTTCATATACCAGCACTATATCAAAAATGTTTTAACGAAAGTATGGATATAGTTAGTTTGGAGCTATAACTGGTTGTATGACAACAGATTGTTGGACGTCCAGAAATAATATTGGTTACATTGCAATTACTTTCCATTTCATTGATGACAGTTTTACTTTGAAATCCGTTTTGTTGGGCTGCAAAAAATTTTCTGAAAACCATAAGGGTGTAAATTTAAGTAACAAAATAAATATGACTTTAAAAGAATGGGATCTACAAACCAAAACTATTTTTGCAGTATCAGACAGTGCAAGTAATATAAAAAGAGCTTTATCTATACTTCATTTAAAATATTTTAGATGCTTTACTCACACGTTAAATTTGACCGTGCAAGGGGCTTTAACGTTAGAATCCACTGTAAGTGGTAGTCAATATATGACAGCATCTATAGTTATAGTGTTTTTATGTATTGTGGTAAACCTACTAGTTTCACTATTATGCAATTGTTAAGTAATTAGAAATGTATAATTATGAACCTAGTATAATTAAGAAATTTCCATTGTAATTTCTAAATAATTACATTTATATTAATTGTTAACTTTAAAGTTTTAATTTTAAGATTTCCAGAATGTGAAAATGTCTTCTTACATATCTCACATTGACAGGTTTTTGCTTGTATGCGTCCTTTTTTTAAATTGTATTCTAGTTATTTATGTAATTTAAGCTACAAGTGTCATATATTCCGTTTTTCTTGATCTAATATATCTTTTAGGTACACAGTTTTGATATAAATTAATATATCGTCTGAAAGACAAAGCTCATATAGCTCTTACATGTACTCTTAACTACAGAATACATATGTAAGATATGGTAAAACTAATTTATACTTGACAGCCAAATTATATAGAGTATAACTTTCGGTTATGAGTATTATAATATCAGGAAAGGCACAATATTTAATAAGTTTAACCAAAAGCATTAGAAGTAAGGAAATCAAAGAGCCGTTTCTGTATTAGCGTATTAGTAATACTAGATTACGGATAGCAAATATAGCTAAAATAACGATGACCATAATATAGCTTTTCATAGGCTAAGTAATTGAACTACATGATACAGCTCGAATACTGTCTGACTGCAGAATCATCTAAACCTTATAGCTTTTGTAGTAAAAAGTTTTTCTTGACATTTATCTTTTTAGTAGCGTAGAAAGTATATTAGTTAATTAATCTTAACTAGATCTAGTTCTATACCTAAACTATACATTTTATTTAGGTAAAATATGTAATATTTGTAATATGTTAACAGTATATACGTGTAATTTGGTTTTGACACCTATGTTTATTAGTGATCGATGAAGAGGAGCAAAAAACTATTCCGTGGCGTTTTAGGGGATAACAGTAAGCAGAGTCAGCCGTAGGCATTCCAACTTTTTGAGACACTTCATAGAAGTTTTCGAGTAAATCACTGGTCGAATGGACACAATGATGGAAAAACTATTATTGTTATTTTACGTAACCCACAATTTGTTCAACAATAATTTTCAGTCGCAAAATATTACGTAAGCTTTTTTACGGGTCAACTGTATGGACTGCCGAATTGGCGTTATTGTTACAGTTCATAATATTATACAATTTTAAAATATATTTTGTTTAACTTAATCTATTTACTTAAATTCTACTCTATACAACAGTATAAAATATATAGAATGATAGCATCACTGTTAATTGCGACGTTGTTCTCTTGTGTGCACTTTACGATACATATTTAATATATTTTTGTACCTTATGGGTTTTACTTTTGTATAATTATTTAATACTTATAGTAATAAACGTCATTACTCATTAAACATAGGAATTGGTTAATTATTAATTTAATTGCCACAGTATTATACAATTTTAATTTTTAAGAGTCAATTTAAATAGGTGATAGTGATACACTGTTTAGCATTTTTTAATGTTCAAAATACGTTGGTGGATGAACAAGTAATTATTTTCGCCCAATGTTAATTAAAGCCATTATAATAATATATATTTTTTATACAAATTTTGCAATAAAAATTTAAAAGTACATCTGTTCACCAGTTCATCTGAATTGTAATCACTAATATAAAGTTGATTATATTCAAATTTTGACGGGCGTATTGCGGTTGGCTGGCACATACACATTAACCAATAGCTAATGATTATTGTATATTGAATAAGTTTTATTTATTTGTTCAAAAATATTAGGGCCACATACATAGTAATGTCATATGTGTATTTGCTGTCAACAATTATTTTTTATCGTTTAAACCGTTTTATCTAGTTGAAAAAAAATTCCAACATGTTCATCAAGTAATACATAATATGTATTGTAATAGACTCGTCAATCATACACACCAAGAACTTCAAGGTGAATTACCAAATATCGAATATTTTATCGAGTTTATCATGTAGGTAAATAGGTTCATCATAAGCATTATACAAGTAAATTACACCATAACGGTCCGTTAATCGGCGATATATAATAAACCATTAGCCGCACAACAATAATTGTGTACAACGGCGATTTTAATTATAAACCAAAGGCTCGAATAGGTAAACAAGACATATTAACGAAAAACGCTACCGCCGTCGACATAAAATATTTATCCTTCATAACAGCAGCAATGCAATGTTGCTGCGATTAACAAAAATCTCCACTACACGTATTCCATTTAATCCGAACAAATGGTAAACGGACAAACTGAAAAAAACCGATTCGGTAAGACAATACAAATAAAGTAAATATGCAATAAAAATCAAACGTGACTTGGCCGACGGTCGACGGCTAGAGAAATGACTCGAGTCGTCTTAACAGCAGCTCCAATAAGATAAAGAAAAGAGACGGTACGTATTAGGTTAAAATCTGCCACAGAGTGGTGATAAGGAACGACGCGACGCAACGCACAGTCTGGTTATGTGTAACGGTCGAATTCTGTGACCACACGGTTACCTACATCGGACGAATCGCGCGCGCTTTTTGAACGGTTGTCGAAAAAAAATATTATATTGATTTCAATGTTAAACTTCGTAGATAATAAATAGACAAAAATTGAGTAATATGAATCGGTGGCGGTTTTAGGGGTGAGGCAAGTGAGGCACCGCCTCACTTGTACTTTTCAGAAATTAAAAAATATTTGTTTTACTTTTTATTGGTGCTACTTTGAATTTCGTTCGTATGCTTTATTTTATAATAATTTAAATATATATATATTAGACATTAGATGCTTCAGCTTAAAATAAACAACAATTTGACATTTCATTTTTTTGTACAGAATATGCAAGAAACGCAAGGGTGTATTTATGGGGGGGCTGAGGGGGCTTCAGCCCCCCCCCGAAATTTCAGGAATTTTTTTTTTAATTCTATCTAAGCGGCATGAGCTATACCCTATATCTATAGGATATAAATTGTAGAAGTTCAATATTGTCGTTTTAAAAATAATAAATTGCTATTTACGATTTTTTTTTATAACACAACGACTAAAGTTGTTATTATTATATTTTGGGCGGCCGACTTACGGGCGCTAACTGTTTTCAGTCTTGTGGCAAAGCGTAGGGAGAGGAGTGATCATCGTCATAATATTTTGCTTAAATAAATAAAAACAATTAAACATCAGTAGTATATTTTATAATGGGAAAAAAATGTCAACGATATAAAAAGAAGATTGCTATAGCCTACATATATACCTACTTATATCAATAACAAATCGAACTAATCGCAGATGTTGTAGAAATACTAGAATAATATTTATGTTATATAAAAATAAAGCAAAAACGAAATGTTTTTATTTGTTTTTTGTATGCTATGTTAAGAATTGGGGGTTTGGCTTGCTTAGAAATATTATCGAATTCATAATATATTTTACTAATAACGTGTGTAGACGTGTGTCACTGTGTTTCTCTTGAGTAAAATTAATTTTATTAAAATAATATAATCAAACAAACTCAGTCATTGTTGACTTTTTTTAAAAAATCTAAACAGTCAACCGATGATACTGTTCCATCTTTATCAAATGTTTTCCTAGATGAAGACACTGTGGCATCTGAAACAAAACAAGCCGCTTCATGTGTAGAAGTTATTTCTCCGGTAATTAAACATATTTTAGATTCTAAGCTTGATATAGGAGCTATTTAAGCGACGAAAAAAAGGTTTCTATTTTACAAAACGTATGGACCACTGATTGTAAGTTTTATGTTCCATATGATACTACTGGAAAATATAAACGTAAGTAGTATGTTTTGGCCGTACCGGCTCCTGTTATCATGCTCCTGTTATCACACACAAACACACACACAAAATATAATCATGCGACAGGTATTTAATTACAAATATGTACATACGAAACGGTGAATATATATATATATATATATATATATATATATATATATATATATATATATATATATATTTAAAATTATATTAGGTATAGCAAAAGAATAAATACAAATAAGTAAGACAAAAAAAAAAAAAAAAAGGGTCACCAGTCCAATTCTTCCGCGTCTGCAATCGCCAGAAGTATTTGATTTAGGGTTACGTCACGCCCATCGTCGTTCCAAAGGGAACTGGTGGACCCGTCTAAGGGAGAAAGAGAGTGTTAATGTTTGCGATCATCGTGAATAACGGTATGCTTACTGCTATTCCACAATCTGGGTGTTGGTAGTGGTGGCGACGGCGTCCCAGGGATGACATCGACCGTATCTGACACTTAAACGAGTTGACGTTCAAGTGAACTAGACGTGGCTTCCCAAAGATCATCTAAACCAAGAAAGGGGAGGTAGTGGGTATTATTGTGTGTGTGTGTGGAAGCTCGGTGCGGGGAACAAAACACTTACCGGTAGACGCTCGTTGAGAACTGGGTGACGACGGCGGCGTCCCCGGAATGACATCATCGCTGTCGTTCCCGGGTGATGATGACAACGTCCACGACGTAGTTGGTGGGTGGCGGTGTTGCTGATATTGTTGGTGGTTGTGTCGCTGCCCAAGACGGGACTGAGGACCAAGTCCCGGGGATAAACTCAATGGAATTCATCAGAATCCATTGGAAATTAATCTGGCGATAAAAAAAAAAAAAAAATCACCACTAACGAAAAAAACAGAATTAAGTATAATTTAATGAAGAACTGGTACATACCAAGTTAAAGTTGGACATTGTCGACAGTGATGTATGTTCAATCGGCAAATGAGCACGTTAGACATCGAACCAAAATGCTGATGTACTCGATTTCTTGAAAATGATAATCGATCACGCCATACGTGGGGTGAATATATAGGGTCAAATTAATATAGATATACATACCAGTAGTGCAGTATATGGTAATTAAAAAAAAAAAAAAGCAGACAGAATTATGATATGCACTATAAATACCGGCTCTAACGATATATATTGTCTTTCAATAATCGGCAAGTTCATCCTAACACATACACACAGTGAAAATGGCTCAGTCTTGTCCTGTATGTAAGTTCACGTTTGCTAGACGAAGCAATATGCTACGACATCAAAGACAGTTCAACCATTACTTAGGTATAAACGAATATGGAAATAGGATTAAATAGGTTAATATCACCCTGACACGTTATTTACAGTTGGACCGCATCAACCCGGATCAATTCAGCAAACCCCCGACGAAGGTAAGGAAAAAAAAAGAAATAGATTAGTATTAATTATAGATATATAATTATATGTTGATTATAAGTTGTATATATATATATATATATATTTTTTTTTTTACACAATCAAATATAACATTGGGATCTGGGTAATTACAGTACACGTAGACTTGACCGTGGATGATGATGATGAATCCGTCAATAGTATTAACAGTGAACCGAGTAAGTAAAAAAAAAAAAAATCATAAATAAATAGAACCATAATAAGAAAAGTGAAATATTATTACAGCGACCGCGTCTCAACACACTGAACATCGTCAAATCCATGTTGATGATGAAGGTAATTAAAGAAGAAATATAATATTATAGGATGATTCTATTTGTTATTTAATTACAGTATGGATAGACTTGACTACAGAAGAAAATAGTGAAGCAGACAATTTTAGTAACATCGGGGAAACAGGTAAACAAATAAATAATGATTAAAGTTAACTGTGGGTGGGGGCCAGAATACACCCGCGGTAGTCCATGCCTGTCGTAAGAAGCGACAAAAATGGACCTGAAGGTGGGCGGCAGCGCCTTCAGTAGTGGCTATAGGTGGATGCTTCGTAAGCAGGTACAGCTATAGCCAGATAGTAGTAGTAGGCATGCACGGAGACCATGAACACGGCTACTATACTACGATGTGGAAGGCAACGGGAAACCACCACATTATAGTCCCAAGACCAAATTCCTACAAACTCACTATCTATGAGGAAAATAGAAGACAGGGAAGAATGGAGGACAATTGTAGGTAGGCAATACCAGTCGGAAGACTAATTAAAAAAAAAAAAAGAAATATAATATTATAGGACGATTCTATTTGTTATTTAATTACAGTATGGATAGACTTGACTACAGAATAGTGAAGCAGACAATTTTAGTAACATCGGGGAAACAGGTAAACAAAAAAAAAATAATGATTTAAGTTAATTAATATACATTCATTCAACTCTGCTAACACGGTCACGATATATGTATCAGAAAGAGTACCGGTGACAATGGATTCGATCAATTACAGCAGTGTCTGCGACGACCAAAATATCGTTAAAAATAATAATAATAAAAATATACAAAGCAATAACAGGGTTGATCAATTTAGAATATATCGACGTCTGGCCTCCGTCTCCGACACAGCGATAAGAACTGGTGGTGCCATGGCAATGAACGGTATAATCAATTACACTAATTAAAATAACGCGTGCGGATAAGTACTAATAAATATGATCATATAGGTCAAATGGACGCTACCGATGTGCCGAGTATAATCACATCAACGTCTGCTACAGACGGCCGCAATAACGATAATATGCAATTACAAATTCCGAACCGTAAGAATACAACCAACACAATTAATAATAATAATAATATGATTATACGTATAGTGATATATATATATATATATATATATACACATATATCTATATAAATATTTATGTACATATATTATTCAACAGTTAGTAGTATAATCTAATTTTATTGGAATATGTACTTGTCTTCCCGACACCAGTATATTTTAAATAACAATTTGCACCGAAATTACAATTTTAAATGAATCATGTTTGAAGCACTATTATATTAAATTTTTAAATGATAAATTAATTTAAAATAAGTAGTAAAATGATAATTTAGTTATGAATTAATTTAAAATAAATTTTTTTACATGATATAATTTTTTAATGTTGGAATTTAAAATAAATTAACAAACCGTAATGCACATATTTAATTAATGGATCTAAGTTGGAAGGAAATTTAAATTTACAACAATATTTTTTAAATTGCTGGCATAAATAAATCTTAAATCAATTTTGAATGAATCATTATTATAAATAGTTATGAAATAAATATTAAATGATAAATAAGGTATGAAATAATTTAAAACTAAATTAACAAAAATTGGAAAGGAAAATATAAGTTTTTAACTGTTATTTAAGGTAATAATTAGTTTATGATTTAATCACTATTAAAATCAATTATTAAATGAAGAAAATTCCAATGATTGTTAAAATCAAATATTATTAATTAATTTAAAATGAAATCAACAAATTGAAAAGTAAAATACAATTTTTTACCTGTTATTTAAGTTAATGTAGAATTTAAATTAAATTAACAAGTCGTGGTATACATACAAATTTAATTAAAGGAATAAAGTTGGAAGGAAATTAACAATAGCGGTTATTGAATCACTGTTATAAATAATACTTAAATGAATTTTTTGATTGAATCAGTATTATATAGAGTTATGTAATGATAAGCAATTTAGTAAATAATTTAAAATAATCATTAAATGATAAATAGGGTATGAAAGGGAAATACAAGGTTTTTTTTTAACTGATATTTATGCGATTAATTAATTTAAAGAAATTAATAAGGTGAGTTATATATATATATTTCTATTTTTTAATGTAGTAAGATGAATATTTGGAATTACTAGGTATAACACACACACAGCATTGTACACAACACAACATACAATATAATAATGAAATATATATATATATATATAACTGGTGCGTGTCGCGGGACATGCTTTGGAACGAAGTCTCTATAGGTTTCGCTATGTAAACTATATGTGGTGCGATCGGTTCCCACGAGTGTGTGTGGTACCGGGTTCAAATCCGGTCCCCCTTTCAACACTTTTTGCATTTTTTTACAACATTTTTTTATCATTACATTCGGTTATCAAGTACATTTGAGGGTAATCATGTATTCTGTAGTAATAAAATATAAATATTTTATAAGTTTTTAGTCTTCTTGCGATATAAATTACCATAAAAGTTGTAAAAATACTGCAAAAAGTGTTGAGAGGGGAACCGGATTTGATCCCGGTACCACTCGCACCTGGGAACCGATCACGCTCGACCGCACCACACACATAGTTTTCGGAACGCGTTACATTTTTTTTATCGACTATATTCATGTGGGTTATATTTTTGTTGTTTGATTTTACTGTGTGTAATACAGATGATATGTCAATATATATATATAGACAATATTTATAAGGAAATAACAGTGTACTGTAATTAATATTCATAGCGCGCGACAACAACGATGATGGCGTCGGCGATGACGATGTTAGCGAGGATGATGACACGACGACCACCTGTCGGACAAGTATGATAAAGAATCGAATGGGACAAAAAAAAAATAATATTAATAACGGTATGTATTTGCTTTACGAACAGCTCGATTCGGCGATGCTTTCGACGGCCGAATTTCAAATTTCAAAATCGATTGTCGAAGCACGGCCGCCGACATTAACGAGTTCTTGGTCCGATCGGAATCTAAGGTGCTGAAGGTGTGGGAAAAACAGCTCGTTAGGTACGTCGCGCTTAAAGTGAGTCTGGGTTTGTACGCGGTGTACGAAAAACAGAAGCAGCCGGCTACTGGTGGCCCTGATGTGTACAACACATGTATGCAAGATCACGCGGCCGGTCCGGTCATACTGACACAGGGACAGGATCAGCACATAGTGTACACACAGCTTGCTGATATCATTCGTACGGGCGCCGACGAATTTGAACGTGGCGATTCGGAGTGGGCGTTTCGCGAGAACGTATACCTCGAAACGTCGACGTACAAGTATAATCCGCTCAGGCCATCGTGCACTACTCTCTGCCGCCCTCGCTGTTGCGAAAGAGGGCAGTCCTGAACATCGCGAACACCGATGATGCATGCTTTTTTTGGGCAATTGTGGCGCACATCCACCCTGCACCGGTAGGTGTTGACCCCACGCGTACTACGAGCTATCCCCCCTTCAACCGTATACTCTAAACCCGCGGAATCTCGATGCCGGTGGCGGTAAAGTGCATCCCAAAATTCGAAACCGACAACGAGATCAGCGTTAACGTGTACGCTTAGGAGGATAACAAAATCGTCGGGCCGCTTTACTATACGACCGAAAAGCGGATGCGCCACGTGAACCTGATGTACGTCACATCGGTTAACTGCACCGATGGCCATTATGTGTTGATAACCGACTTGGCGCGCGCCATGGGGAAACAATTGTCTAGGCGTGGGCATAGAGCGTTTCTGTGTGACGGTTGTCTCCTCACGTTTAGGAATCAAGCGGCGATGGATCAACACGAATGCCGGCGGTGTCGCGTCGTTCTCCCATCAGCCGATAAAAATATCGTCGAGTTCCTCAATTGGAAAAACACCGTTACCGTTCCATTCTGTATCTACGCAGACACCGAAGCAATCCTCCGGTGGGACCTACGACATCGCGGAGCATTTAGCGTGTAGTTTCGCTTACTTTGTCAAGTGCGATTTCGATTCGTCACTTGACAAAATTGAACTGTACCGGGGCGCGGATTGTATGGAAGTATTTGAAGAACGGTAGGAACGGGACGCGAAGGCCATAGCTCGACGTTATTTTACCCCGGTGGATATGACCCCCCTTACCCCCGCACAGCAGGCAGTGAACGATGCGGCAACCGCGTGCTACATGTGCCGCGAACCGTTGACGCCGGCCGACAAGGTGCAGGACCATTGTCACCTGAGCGGACGATACAGAGGCCCGGCTCACAGAGTGTGCAACTTAAAACTACGAGTTCCGAACTACGTACTGATCGTACTCCACAATTTTTCGAACTACGACAGTCATTTCCTCACCACCGTCCTCGCCGACGACACAAATCAAATCCAAGTCATCGCCAAGACGAAAGTAAAATATATTTCGTTGTCCAAGTTTCTGCAGTTGGACGATGAAAACGGCGGGAGTCACACAATCGTCATGCGGTTTATCGATTCGTACCGGTAAGAATGATAAAAACAAAGCAATATTTTTGGTCTACAATAACCGTATTTCTGGACAGGTTTCTGCCCTCGTCGCTGGACGAAGCCGCGCGGTCACTGACCGACGTCCAGCTGGTGAACACCAGAACCTGGTTTCCGGACGATGGACAGTTCCGGTTAATGAAAACGAAGGGTATTTCCCGT
>NW_026096078.1:28435-57178 GCF_023614345.1 Adelges cooleyi
GGTGTGGGAAACAAAACGCTTACCGGTAGACGCTCGTTGAGAACTGGGTGAAGACGGCGGCGGCGTCCCCGGAATGACATCATCGCTGTCGTTCCCAGGTGATGATGACAACGTCCACGGCGTAGTTGGTGGCGGTGTTGCTGATATTGTTGGTGGTTGAGTCACTGCCCAAGACGGGACTGGCGACCAAATCCCAGGGATAAACTCAATGGATTCATCGGAATCAATTGGAAATAAATCTGGCGACTAAAAAAAAAAAAAAAATCACCACTAACGAAAAAAAACAGAATTAAGTATAATTTAATGAAGAACTGGTACATGCCAAGTTAAAGTTGGACATTGTCGACAGTGATGTATGTTCAATCGACAAATGATCACGTTAGACATCGAACAAAAATGCTGATGTACTCGATTTATTGAAAATGATAATCGATCACGCCACACGCGGGGTGAATATATAGGGTCAAATTATTATAGATATACATACCAGTAGTGCAGTATATGGTAATTAAAAAAAAAAAGCAGACAGAATTATGGATAGGCATCAAAGTGTTGCAAATAAATAATAGGTCACAAGATCATCCGGATAAAAAATGTGCAATTGCAACAACACCTGTCCGGCGAATGCACTATAAATACCGGCGCTAACGATATATATTGTCTTTCAATAACCGGCAAGTTCATCCTAACACATACACACAGTGACAATGGCTCAGTCTTGTCCTGTATGTAAGTTCACGTTTGCTAGACGAAGCAATATGCTATGACATCAAAGACAGTTCAACCATTACTTAGGTATAAACGAATATGGAAATATGATTAAATAAATTAATATCACCCTGACACGTTATTTACAGTTGGACCGAATCAACACGGATCAATTCAGCAAACCCCCGACGAAGGTAAGGAAAAAAAAGAAATAGATTAGTATTAATTATAGATATATGATTATAAGTTGTATAGATATATATATACATATATATATATTTTTTTTTTACACAATCAAATATAACATTGGGATCTGGGTAAAATTACAGTACACATAGACTTGACCGTGGATGATGATGATGAATCCGTCAATAGTATTAACAGTGAACCGAGTAAGTAAAAAAAAAATCATAAATAAATAGAACAATAATAAGAAAAGTGAAATATCATTACAGCGACCGCGTCTCAACACACTGAACATCGTCAAATCCATGTTGATGTCGAAGGTAATTTAAAAAGAATTATAATATTATAGGATAATTATATTTGTTATTTAATTACAGTATGGATAGACTTGACTACAGAAGAAAATAGTGAAGCAGACAATTTTAGTAACATCAAGGAAACAGGTAAACAAATAAATAATGATTAAAGTTAACTAATCCGAGTAAGTAAAAAAAAAATCATAAATAAATAGAACAATAATAATAAAGTGAAATATCGTTACAGCGACCGCGTCTCAACACACTGAACATCGTCAAATCCATGTTGATGTCGAAGGTAATTAAAAAAAAGAAATATAATATTATAGGATGATTCTATTTGTTATTTAATTACAGTATGGATAGACTTGACTACAGAAGAAAATAGTGAAGCAGACAATTTTAGTAACATCGGGGAAACAGGTAAACAAAAACAAAAATAATGATTTAGGTTAACTAATATACATTCATTCAACTCGGCTAACACGGTCACAATATATGTATCAGAAAGAGTACCGGTGACAATGGATTCGATCAATTACAGCAGTGTCTACGACGACCAAAATATCGATAAAAATAATAATAATAAAAATATACAAAGCAACAACAGGGTTGATCAATTTAGAATATATCGACGTCTGGCCTCCGTCTCCGACACACCACACAGGAACCGCCGCCGACACAGCGATAAGAACTGGTGGTGCCATGTCAATGAACGGTATAATCAATTACACTAATTAAAATAACGCGTGCGGATAAGTACTAATAAATATGATCATATAGGTCAAATGGAAGCTACCGATGTGCCGAGTATAATCACATCAACGTCTGCTACAGACGGCCGCAATAACGATAATATGCAATTACAAATTCCGAACCGCAAGAATTAAACCAACACAATTAATAATAATAATATGATTATACGTATAGTGATATTTAATTATTTATATATTTATATTTATGTACATATATTATTCAACAGTTAGTAGTATAATCTAATTTTATTGGAACATGTACTTATCTTCCCGACACCAGTATATTTTAAATAACAATTTGCACTGAAATTACAATTTTAAATGAATCATGATTGAAGTACTATTATATTCAATTATTAAATGATAAATTAATTACAAATAAGTAGTAAAATGATAATTTAGTTATGAATTAATTAAAAATAAATTTTCATTTAATAATTAATTCAAAAGAAATTAATAAGTCGTTATATGTATGTATAGACATTTATTTAAAATAACAAATTTGCAAGGAAATTCCAATGTTTAAATGAATTATGTTTTAAACATTATTAGAATCAAATATTATTAATTAATTTAAAATGAAATTAACAAATTGGAAAGTAAAATACAATTTTTTACCTGTTATTTAAGTTAATGTAGAATTTAAATTAAATTAACAAGCCGTGGTTCGACAGTGTCGCGATCTTTACCCCGTCCATGGCGGCCGTACGGATGACCAAATCGATGATCAAGTACGACCGGCCGTCATACGCGGGTTTCGCCGTGCTGAAGCTATCGAAATACATCCTGTACGACCTCCATTACGGGTACATGGTACCCAAATATGGCTTTAAAGCGCGTGTCATCTATGGTGATACGGATAGTCTATTTTATTGGGTCGAAACCGACAATTTGTATGCTAACATGAAGGCTGACATCGACAAGTATGCACGGACCGCTTTGCTGACCATTCGCACAAACTAATGTTTTTTTTTTTTTATCCAGGTACGATTAGGACAATTTCTGTATCTGATGTGTCAACTTCAACTTCAGTAGAAATCACCATCAGAATCACAAACTCCGCCATCTCTAACAGATCGAACTCCACGGAAAAATGCACTCAGGAAGAAACTCTTTGCAGAAACAAAAAAGAGGGAAGAACTAGTCAGTAATCAGTTCTAATCCACAGTTAGCCGAAAATTCTTTTATTGTAACAACTCTCAGAGTATGTGAGAAGTACTGTACACCAACACTTTGTATGATGCTGAAGTCTCAACTGCATAACAAATAGCGGAAACCGCAGGTATATAAGTATTCAAATGACATAAAACAACTTGATTTAAATAATTTTTTAGTAAGTCCTAGACTGTATAGAAACACGCAAAAATCTCTATTTCTTCTGACTAGTCAAACTTTGAGAAGAGTCACTGGTAAATATGAAATCAATCCTGGTTTTAATGATTTTCCTTTTAATTTCCTCTCTTATAAAGTTAATGGTATGAAACCTGATGCGCTTAACTGTATTCTTTGTACTGATAAAATGGCGTTGAAAACACATCTATTTTATTGAGTTGACAAAGATAAAATAATTGGTTTTCATGAATCTACTAACAGTAGAAAATATGAACCTGCCAATTATGCTTTGGTCCTTATGCTCTGAGGAATAAATTATAATTGGAAACAACCAATTGCTTATTTTATTGTTGCTAGTAGCTGTTCCGGTATTGATCTAAAAGACATAATTCTGTCAACAATTTGTCGCCTACAAAATATTAAGCTTAATATCAAAACTTTCATTACCGATCAAGGCACATATTTTGTAAACATTTTTAAAAGCCTTAATGTTTCCTCTAGTAAAGTAGATGGATAATCAATCGTCTACATTTTTGATCCTCCTCATCTAATAAATTCAACACGTAACATGTTATTTAAACATAATTTTAAAATTAATGGCAATATTATAACTAAAGACCATCTTGTTTCTTTTTATAATTATGACTCCGAATGTAATCTTCGCTTAGCACCAAAACTAACCTATGCTCATATTTATCCAGGGCCTTTTGAAAAAATGCGAGAATATTTGGCTACTCAAGTATTTAGTGACTCTGTTGCCAAAGGTATGAAATTAGCTCAAGTAGATGGTTTTATACCTCCTTGTGTTTAAACTACCACTGAATTTTTTAGTGATAGGGATAAACTATTTGATATATTCAATTCTTCTAACCTTCCCAAAAGCAAAGATTATAATCGACCTTTTAAAAATACTAAATCACAAATTACCCATTTTAACAAAATGGATAACTTTTTGTCTTTCCTTAAAGCATATCCTACTAGTGACCACTCAACTTTTGGAAATTTAATGATGCCTCATGATGACTTTAACAATTTTATGTATGAGTTCCTTGGCTTTAGTGGTTAGCCCGAAGATATCCCTTTTGAGTGGAACATCTCATCAACTACATATCCGCCATCATAGTGACCATTGGGTTTGAACTTCAGATACAATACCAATCTGCGTAGTCGATAAGTACTTTAATGTTAATGTAAATAAAGTTATTCTTTTTGTTAGGTTATTGCGCCGTGTGGCATTAGTTTTATAAGTATTCCCCCTGCCCCCATTGATTACTAATTTTATGTTCGTTTTAATACATATTTTATTTGTTTAAATTCCGTATTCGATTTCAATTTATTGTAAGTACCATCCTTATCACCTATACAGTCCACTTTATCCGTCTTTATCTTCACAATCTGTTAGTATATTACTTATTGAACCGCGCGAATAATCGGACCCAACCCGTGTAAAAGGTCATCCGGGCGGTCGATTAAGCACTGGGTGCTAAATGCGCCCTTGTCGTTGGGCTCGACGACGCAATGTTTACGAGTTGGAGAATATTTTGATTAATAATTTTCCCTGCATTGCCTGTGGAGACGGGGCTAATTTAAAACTAGATTTTGTTAATGTACCATTTAACCATCCATGTAAAAACTTTGAAAGTCTTTTTTAATTAATTCATTTACACGATTTATAATTTTTACATGTATAAAATGTTTAAATAAAGCTATGATCTCGGGAAAAAAATTTAAAAAATAGAAAATTTTGTACAAGTCATCAATTTTGACCATTTTTGGGTTATACATCAATTTTGTAGGAAATTTCACGCCGGATGTATTGGTCATACTGTAGTGTGACTGTAATAGTTCTGATTACTGGTACCAGAACTATTAAGAAATTTATTTGTTGTTCGTCGTCGAAACCAATTCAGGAAGATGTTTTTTAAATAATTAAAGACTTTTTAAATATAAGTTTGATTTTTATTAACACTTGTAAAACATAAAAAATGGACAATCTGTCACTGAGTAGGTAGTATACTAGTTGAGTCTGGTAATTCGTCTGGTTTAGCAATGGATCCCACTCCTATTTATATGGACATGATAATTTGTGTAATGTGTTATTGTGGGAATTTGTGTAGGCTTTAGCTTATTGATGGGCGGACGCCACAGCGGACGCACATCGGTTGATTATTTTAATTAGTGTTAATTTGCGATAAAATGGTAATAACATATTTTTCCCATATAGTTTAATTAAGCGGATCGGAAACCGAGTAGCTTCTGTATGTGAAACATACATTTACAATTCCATACAATCATTGTGCTAGATAATTCTACTGGTGTGTTTTAATTACTGACCATGATTCATATTTTACATTTATAATAGATGTGCGGTTGTTTTATATTTATCAGAGTGACATCATTATAATATGAGTAATAAATGTGCTTATGTGTAGTTGTGTGTTTGTGTGAAGGGTGTAGAAGGTTATGTATATAACATGACTATTCGTTATCAAGGTATTATTAAATGCGGTTAGGCACAAGTCATATGTCGTGTTAATGCGGTATCACAGCTACGTCGTTTGTCGTGTCGAGCGATTTAAGAAGTGGGCGTGGCCACTTAAGGTTACTAATGGTAACTGTACAATACCAATTTGGTAATTATCTATCGTGGTTACCTAATCAGTGAATGCCATAGAGTGCTCGCGAAATAAATTGAAATTTGATCAAATAATTACTTTTAAATATACCGTATACGGCCCATCAATGACAAACCGGAATTTAATGCAGATAGTAATAGTAATAAGTATGTTCAAATTGATAATTGATAAAAAATCAATTGACCGCGGTTACCATAATTTAACAACCTATACCACACGATACAAAAATTGAGCTCAGCTCAACTTTTGTACTATCACTAACTGCATTAAATGCCGGTTTGTCATTGATGGGCCGTATACGGTATATTTAAAAGTAATTATTTTATCAAATTTCATATTATTTCGCGAGTACCGTATGTCATTCACTGATTAGGTAACCACGATAGATAATTACCAAATTGGTATTGAACAGTTCCCATTAGTAAAATTAAGTGGCCACGCCCACTTCTTAATTCGCACGACTCGACAGACAACGTAGCTGTGATACCGCCTTATGAGAAAGGAAATAAGTCATAATATGATAACATTCTATGATAGAATTTATAAACAAACTATTTAATCGGCGTTTTATTTGAACAGCTTTTATTAAACTTTTTCTTTTTTAATTACTATTAGGCCTACCTGTTAAATTAGTTACATATTTCATAATGTCAAAATGAACACAGTTGCTGTTATCTCTTTCCAAAGGTATGTTTTTTTTCAATACTTATAATTTGACATTTTAATAAGGTGTTGGCGCTTAAACATATATGCTAATATTATTTTTATTTTAGACAAAAATGTTCCAGCAAAATAAAAACAATTGTTTGAAAATAACAATAATTGTAAGACATCTTTAGCTGATAAGCCACAGCATCATATACAGGTAAAAAAACAATTGTAAGATTTTCTTTTACTTACCTTATATAGTAAATAATTTCATTTAAAATACCTGTAATATAATTTTATATTTTATTATGTATTTTTAACTACTAAAACATGAACACATTATAAAATTAATTAATAATAATATTGATTTGAGTGTTATGTGTCAAACTGTCAAAGATTTCATAATATTTATTTAAAATTAATTTTTTAAATTATAATACATATTTTAGGAATGGGTAAATCTTAGTAATCCGTCCTATTTAAATGAAATTAATAATTATGAAGCTGATCTATATAATAATGTAGGTAAGTAAGTTACATGTTTTATCATACAAATAATGTAGATTATTAAAATCAACTACAAATAATTATATACTATATTTTAGTGTTAAAATATACTGTTGTAATTTTACTTATTAGGATACTGATAACTCGAATGGTTTTGTAAATATAAACGGCGAAGATTATAGAATAGTATTTAAAAATCAATCCACAGACATTCTAACTGAGGTAGCAAAATAGTTATATTATAAATTACACATATTTTATATTTAATAATTATGCCTCATAGTTTAAAAAATAGAAAATAAAATGTATTTCAATCAATGTTTAATGTATGTGTTACATGTAGGTAATTCTTGATAAAAGAATTGATTTTTTTTTTTTAAATGGAGTATTGTAAATAATTTTTAATTAATTTAAATTTATTATTAGGGAAAATTATATTTTCCCTAATAATAAACATGCCAAACCTATTCATTATTTTGTAGACTTTATGTATTATTTTTTGTATTGAGCACTTATTTTAAAATGGTTTTATACCTATTATACCTACATACCTATATTACCTATTATTCAGTTTGGATCTATAGATCTTACAAAAAAATGTTTGGAACAATTTTATAATAATTAATATTATATTTTTTATAAACCTATTGTACCCATTACCTAGTACCTATAGGAATATTTTTTAAAATGTCTTCTAGAATTAAATATAAAATGCAATACTTAAATGAAAAATGATTTAACTTTAATTATCTCTATTCTAAGTTTAAATAATTTTATGTATTTTAAATGTGTATCAAAATCCAAATTATTATTTTTTTAATGGTTTAATGATTTGAATAATTGTATTCAACTAATTTATTCATAATCTGATGATAATTTATATTCATACATTATAACATCCCTACCCAGTTATTTATTTTATCAAATTTAATGTAAAATTCTTTAGATTTTAACTTATAAATACATAATATAAATTGCATAATAATAATTTTAAAATGCCTTTTATGAATCATTTATTTGATTTCATAGGTATTAAAATTTGATAGTATCATTTTTTTTGTTTAAGGTTGAAGACAACATTAATAGTAACTGTAATGGGATGGAATTTATGTCACAATTAATATCCCATGAATATCAGAGAAGTCCTGAGAAATCAGATACAATAAGTGTAATTCCAGGGACTCCAGAACACATTGTATTGGGCGATGAGGAAGGTTTGACTAATAAAGTGATTGATGATATTCCAAATACAAGAAAAATTAAAATTAGTGTAAAAGGTGACACGGAAGAATATCGTCAATACAAAAAAAAATAAAAGAAACTCTGGTCAAACATATACTACTAATAAAGGTAAAATAGTCAAAGCTCGATCTTCTAAGCCATTGCTTAACTGTCGAGCCAAATACAACACTAAAATAAGTGATACTTTACGTGAACAGTTATTGACATTTTATTGGCCAATGAACAGTTATAATAGAAGAGTTACATATATTTCTAGTTGTATACATTTTACTGATACAAAAACTTCAAGAAAACGTCGAAGTACTCCTGATAAACAATAAACTAGAAATAAAACTTATCATTATTGTTGAAATGATCAATAAATAATTTATATTATATTCATCATAGAATGTAAGTTATCATTAATATTGTTTAGAGAAACTTGTTTTCTTAATAAGCAAAATATTATGGCGTGATTTCATATTAACCAATCAAAGGTGTTTAAAGTAATTTGACGTCAATAGTATTATTGCTTTGTATACAGTTTTTTGTTCTAGAATATTTTTTTGGTCTTATATAAAAGAGAGATCTTAATAAGGAAAATATTATGGCGTGATTTCATATTAACCAATCAAAAGTATTTAAAGTAATTTGACGTCAATAGTATTACTGCTTTGTATACAGTTTTTTGTTTTAGAATATTTTTTTGGTCTTATATAAAAGGGAGATCGGAGGATATCTTATTCTCTCATTTTTTCACATAGTATAACAAGTCTTTATTATTACTTTATATTGTATTTAGTATTAGTGAAATATTACTGTTTTATTATTAATATACAAATTGTGTTTAATTCTTATTTTGTCTTGATCCACGTACATACACATCTCGATATCCAACAATTATTTTATTCCAAAAGATGGAAATTCAATATCTGTTATAATGTTTATAAAACTACATTTACAATGTTGTTTTATAAACATTTTCGGAGAAACGAATAAGTTTGTTAATAATGTTTGTAAACAAAAATTAGGTTCTCCTATCAATAAAACTTTACCGGATAAAAGGGCTAAGCAAGTCCATCCAATAAAATTTTATCTGAAGATGTAAAGATGGTAGAACAACAATTAAAAAACCTCCCAACTTATGAAAGCCATTATTGAAGGAAAGAGAATTCCTAGATACATACTAATAATAAAAATAAAGAATGTAAAAGTGATTGTAATTTAATAATTAATGGAGATGGAGTGAACATAGTAAAAACATAACAAAATAACATAAATAAAATATTTATTTAAATGTATTATCGAATAACACTTTTCTCGGCAAAACTGTAGAAAAATCAATTTCTGTGGCTATTTCGTTGTCTATAGATAAAATCGATAAAGAGACCAAACGTTCATTAGCCATAGTTGATCGCAAATATGTTTTTATAAGATTTAATTTTGAGAAACTCCGCTCGCTAGCTACTGTCACTGGTAACGTCAATTATAATCTCAAAGCAATTTAAAGATTTGGAAATGTGTCTTGGAGTTCAAAGTCAAAAATGTATTGAAGAATATTTAGAGGTGAAATTATGTCCAAACTTGAAATTAACAATTTTTTAATGTTCTGAATGTCTGTGCATAATTCGACACCATCAATATCAGAGTCAGATCCATCTTTAAGGTGATTGTGTAGATCTATACAATGTTTCAATAATTCATTTTCATTTCCAGGTGCCTTTTTTCAATCGTATAAAAAATTCCATACATTAACATGGTTCTTTAAAAGTTTAATTAATGTGTAAAAAAATTCGTGTTCAAATTTTTCGACTGCAATTCTATGATCAGCGTCATCTGAACTCGCATAATCAAAGTTTTTTTTTATACGCCTCCGAACTACTCTTATTTCAGAATCTATCCCTAATTCTCCTGCTATTGCTTTTGCTTTTATCAAAATCTGATCAAATTATCTTTATAGTTCTAAAAAAACTCTAAAACACTTTTTAACATATTAGAACCATTTATCAAGTTCATTGTCGTCTTTGCTTGCATACTTTTACTGACTAGATTTACTTGAAAAAGAATATCGTACCAAACAACTAATGAAACTAAGAACTTAAAATCTGTAAGTTGACCAGCAAGCAAAACAGCTTCAAGGCGCGTTCCAGCATCTATATTTTCGACTTTAGATAGTTGAATTAGCGCGTTGTAAATTTGCACAGTTTGAAAGCGAACAACTTTTACACGGTTGATTCTACTTTCCCATCTTGTATCACTCAGAGGTTTCACAGTCAACCATGTTATATTGTCGGTTAAAATTGTCCATTGATTAACCGACGATGAAAATAAAACATAAATTCTTTGGAGTACGCCGAAAACTGTAATTGAATTTATAGAACTATATGCAGCATCTGATACAACTAAATTTAAAGAATGACAATTGCATGGAACGAAGGTGGCACAAGGATTCATTGATATAACTCTCGCTAGAACTCCTTTTTTTTGCCCTTTCATATTAGCACCGTTATCGTATCCCTGCCCACGACAATCTTGAAAAGGAATATCCTTCTCTGCAAGGGTTTTTAGAAAGTCTGTTAAACTCAAACCTGTAGAGCTTTTTACCGTTTAAAACCCAATGAAAAGTTTTTAGAAGTTCTGTTAAACTCAAACCTATAGAGCTTTTTACCGTTTAAAACCCAATGAAATGTTCTTCAACTTTAATTTTACTTTTTATATTAACAAATCGTAGTGCAAATGATAGTTGTCCTTGATGACTAAAATCTGGTGTACAGTCGAGGATTACAGAATAATATTTTGCTGCACGTAATCTATCTATTATTGTTTCTAGAACTTTATTGCCCATGAGATTAATTAATTCATTTTAAATAGAATGACTACAATAAAGTACGGTTTTTTCACGAGAAAGTGTTTTATGAAATAATTCTTTCGTTACGTCGTCATATTTACCCAAAAGCTCAACTAAACTTAAAAAATTCCATTATTTTGCGTATAAAATTTATCTGAACTTCCTCGAAACGCAAGATTATTCTTAGATAAAACCAAAGTTACTGATAACAAACGGTCTAAAACATTTACCCAATAATCAATTTCCATATTCATAATTCGCTGGTGCTCTGCATTTATTGTTTTATTTAGTTTTAACCGTTTTTCTTTTAATTCTATTCATGTACCATAAGCCTTAAAATGATTAGGAGCTTTTTCGTGCATAGTAAGTGCAGTAGATATGTTATGTCAATCAGAAAACCCATCAATTGCCAAATTTTATTTTGGAGTTCTATCAAATAATTTACAACAGAAACAAAATATTTTTCCTGACGATTTTGAGTAAATTAACCAACGCCTAACTAATTTTTCTCTATTAGAAAGATGTCGATAAAAATAAATCTTAGAAAAATGTTTTTTTTCATGATCTTTTTGAATACCCGTTGAGATTCAATCAGTTTTAATTTTTTTTAAACCAATTGTTACTTTACTTTAATCAAATGTATTTAATAAAAATTATGGACTATCTAATATATGTGTAAAAATATTTGATTTTATTAGTTATTGTAAACGGCTATACTGTGATTAATAGGTATTCGATTAGCCGATAAGTGATAACATAATATAATATTATGTTATATGGTTCTGTGGTTTCTTTATGGTATTAATACTATGGTTTTATGAATATTAATTATTAAGAAATTGTTATCACATCATTTATCAACATTAGTACCTAATTGCCAACTGGTATCACTTTTCAAAACGACTAAAAAATATTAAAAATGTAATGTTTTCTTTTTAGTATTAACTATTTAGTTATTTATATAATTTGTTTAAAAGAAGTTACGGCCAACAGGTAAATTAAAACGTATTTATGTAAAATTATCTTTAATGAATTTTAATTTTTTAATTTCTATATATTATTTTGTTTAGACATTATGAGTTTTTTGAAGTATAACTTTACCAAAAATCCAAAGAATGATTAACCTACACAAAAAGTTTTTACTAGTACAATTAAATCAAATATTGACTTATCATAGTCATCCACAGTTCCTGTTACTAAACCTACTGATTATATAGATAATAATTCTTTTTCTGATTGCTTGGACTCCAAAATATAGTTTTTTTCTGACGAACCAATACAACTACAAGCTATTTTTACTGAGCTGTACGACAGCCTCTTTCTGGCAAACAATAATTAAAACTCAGACTTTCTAAAATCTTATATTAATTTTTATTTATCATAACCACCTGGAACGGGGCAATTAACAAAAAAAAAATATTAGACCATTTAGATAAACAGAACTTAGTTCTAAACGTTCGAGCATATGATATCTTTAAAGATAGTATGTTTTATTTAATAATAAGTGAGTTAAAGTATAAACAGGAGTTATGCAGATTTGCCATAGGTAGATTTCAAAAAGACGGTAGGACCCTAAGTTTATTAGAAACGCAGAATAAAATGTGTGATAATACTCACCGATTCACGCAGGCCAACGATCCGTCGACAAATGTGCTGCTTACAGAACTGTACGACAGTCTCTTTTTAGCAGATAATAACTTAAATTCAGACTTTCTAAAATCATACATTAATTTTAATTTGGGTACCTCTATCATAACTACTTGGAACGAGTCAATAAAAAAAAAAATATTAGACCATTTGGACATCCAAAACATAGTCCTAAACGTTAGAGCGTACGATGTCTTTAATGATGGGATGTTTTATTTGATCATTAACGAATTAAGAAGCAAAAGAGAATTATGCCGATTTTGCATAGGTAGACATCAAAGGGACGGTTGGGTCTTAAGTCTACTAGAAACACACAATATAATTTGTAAAAACACTCACCGATTCATGCAGGCAAACGATCCGCGACAACAAACGTGCTTATTTTAAAATGCATTTTCGATGATGTAATCCGAAGATGGTCGTACGACGGTTTCACAAAAATACTAGGGAAAATGTATAATATTTTCTACCGTAGATATGGACTTAATCGCGCTGTGAACGTTGTCCGCATAACACGTGTTAACTTAACTCCGCATTAATGAAATTAATCATCATCCAACGATTCCTCACTTTTCTCCCAATTGCCTTCCTTTCTTGAGAACTTCCAATCTCCGTTCACACCATTAATTAATCTTCTTACAACTGTCATAAACAAAATTATAGCTAAAAATGACGCATAATATTAGTGTAAATACCCCGCTAACCATCCTCTTTTGGAATGCCAATGAACTTAAACAGCACAAAAATGAGTTTCAATTCATATTAAAAGATAAAAATATTAACATAGCCTTGTTTCTGAAACTCATTTTACCCCCAACTCATGTACAAATTTTTTTGGATACAAGGCTTATTTCTCTTGTCATCCAGATGGTACAGCCCACGCTGGCTCAACAATATAAATTAAATCTAATTTGGATCACTCTCCATTACCTCCATATCAGTTTGCTTTAATTTTTTTGTTTTTAAGTCGTAGGTAATCCGAACAAATCGGTAATCCGAACGACCCGTTTCCTTAAACCCGTTCGGATTAACGAGACCATACTTCAGGTACTATATTATTATATAATTATTAACTTAGTACCTATTTATTAGTAACTATGATATTTATTCAGTTTCCTATTTCAAAAAAAAAAAAATATTTTAACAGGAGGTACCTATATATGTTGTTTTAAATAAGTATGAACTATGAACAACACAAAGAAATATAACAGTTATTTTTTCCCCACACAAAAAATTAATTTTTTTTTTAGTTTAATTAGGTATAACTCATATGAACTTACCTATAGTTTAAGATATTGAATTTTATGTGTTACAGATTATTTTCTGAAGCTGGTACCATTTATGAAGACAAGAGAAACAGATTGTTACACAGAAATGCAGAAAAATTGCTTTTTTTACGTAATAATCTTTCAAACACCTCAAACGTAAAATTTTTATTTTGATATATGTATAGTTATCATTGTATTGTATAATTCAGTTATAGATTTCTTTTGTACCTATTAAAATTTAAAAGTTCATAAATTATGAAGTTATCATAAAGTTCATAAAAAGTTAAATTGATTATGAAAAGTTCTCATATAATAATCAATAATTCAGTTAGTAATATGAAAGGATCTCATATTATCTAGTCATTGTGTTGTATAATTTAGCTATAGGTTTATCTTGTACTGTAATGGTCAGATCTCCTTGAGATATAGTATTGGCCATGGCACGTGGATTACAAATATTGCTTACTGTTGTTTTGGGTAACTTTTAATTAATGTGTAATACTTAGTAAGCATTTAAGCACTATATTATTGTACTCAATTCTGTTTAAATGACGTTGTTAATACTTGTTTTCCAAAAGTATTAAGAATACTTAGCTTGCATTCTTTGTACTATACCCCAAAGGAACAGCGAGTATCCATTCAAATGTTTTGTCTTGCTTCACCTGAGCAAGTTGCTGTTTGTGTAAAAGTTATATATTAAATACATTGAATCAATCCTACCTTGGCAGTTCTTATTGTTTTACTACAGTTCTAACACTGTCCAAGATAGTATTTGTCTTGGACTCTACAGTTCATTACAGTACCTATTACAAGTTTGTAAATGGCTTAAGATTATAATTTATAACCAATACAAAATACAAAGTGTTGTTACTTGTTAAATTTTTTTTAGATTTATAAATAGTTTATAAATGGTTTCAAATTATTAGAATAGTCAATAGATACATTTTATAAAATGTTATTAAGTTAAATCGATTAAGAAAAGCTCTCATATAATTAATTAGTAATATAAAAAGATCTCATACTATCTTGTCATTTGTATAGTATAACTTAAAATAATTTTTATTTTATAGATAGTAATAGTTTATAAACAGTTAAAGTTTTTAATAAATATGAAATAAAATTATTTTTGAAAAGTACATATTGTTGTACGTCTTTAATCTTTATAGCTTATACCTAATTTAATCTATTTATTATTTGGTTTACTTAGTATGAAAATCGTATTATTAACTATTAAGTATATTTTAATATTTGTTATCATTCATAATCAATATTTATTTATTTTTTAGGTACGGAAAATGTGTTGCTAAAACTTTGAGCCGACAGATTTAATGTTTCAAAAATTTACTTCATCAACAATGCAATCAGATGGCAACAATGATCAGGAACGTTCACTAGAAAGAAGTACTCAATTGCTGCCCATACCAAAATTTCTGGTGCCCCTTATTTTATAAACGTTATTTTTATACAAAAATTAGTGATGGGAATAATCGAGTAATCGAATAATTTCGAATTTAAGTAAAATAATCGATTTTTCTCTCGATCTTAAAATGTTTCGAATTGTTGATTGTCAATTGATATTATTTTATTATTTTTATATTACTAAAACTTTTCCCATGACCGAATCCCGCTAATTTCCACTTTTACTAAAACGACTATGTTATCGCTGTCAAATAAATATGGCCGACGTCGACGTATAATGTTATTACTTATTACTGTAGATACTTAAAACGACCGATGGCGACGTATAAGAAACGCGAGGAAACTCCTTCGTCTGCCACGACGTTGGAGGTCGGGTTCCTGCGCTTTTTCGATCACTACAGCGGCCTCGCCCTCTTATCTCTATTCAGTTTGTAATCATTGCGTTTCCGATTTTTTTTAAACCGACTAATCTATACATTCAATTTGAATTTAAATCATTTTTTTACTCTAATCGGCTCCGCCGGACACTCGGTTTAGTAGCAGATCCGTTTATTTTCCAACAAATATACCTGCTCCACCCGCCGTGAGCGTGTCCGGCGTAGCCTTATATACTGTATACAGATACAGTACTCAGGATCTGTGACCTATCCGGTCACCTGCTAGCTACTGGTATTATTACTAATTTCGTAATTGAAGGGGTCAATGGATAATGACATTTTTGAAATTGTCCAAGAACGCTACTTATGTAACTAAATATTACATAAAAGCTAGGGGATTTCTTTATATTCAATATATGAAATAACTTATAAGAGGAAAATTATCGGTCTAGGGATGCTCTAACACTATTGGGTTGGATGTACTATAACATAGAGATGGGCAAAAAACATCGATGTTTTAACATCGAAGTTTAGTCATCGATACATCGAAGAAAATATCGATGTTTTGAAATTTTTGTGAACGTAGTCGCACCAAATTTTAAAATTCCAAGTGGGAGGGAAATTTCTCGTAGAATATTTTTATTGTATGATTCAATGAAAAATATGTTTATTGACAAATTAGAAAATGTTCAACACTTTGCGTTGACTACCGATATTTGGACAGATATGCAAACAAGAAGTCATATTGGCATTACAATACATTTTATGGACAACTATGTAATAAATTCGGGTCTGTTAAGTGTTTATGAACTGGACGATAGACATAAATCCGAATATATTGCTTCCAAGTTAGTAGAAGTGTGTGATAAATGGAATATATCGACTACAAGTATAGTTGCTGTTACCACAGATGGAGCTGCGAATATGATAAAAGCTATTGATTTGGCATTTGACAAAAAACGTCAGATTATATGTTTTGCTCATGCATTAAATCTTGTAGCTCAGCAAGCCATATCAAATTTTCCTGAACTTGTCACTTTAATTTCAAAAGTTAAGAATATTGTTCGATGGTTCAAGCAAAGCGTTGTTGCTAGTGATGACCTTAGAAAAGCGACTAAGGGTGATGGAAAACTGATTCAAGAAGTTCCTACACGTTGGAACAGCACATTTTATATGTTGGAGAGGTTTATTTGTTTAAAACAAATCGTAAATGACATTGTTCATAGGCATATTTCTGCCCTAGATATGGTATCGGCAAAAGAAGTACAAGATATCTCAGATGTAATAGATATATTAAGACCAGTAGAAGCTGCTACCAAGGAACTTTGTGCCCAAAAATACATAACTACAAGTATGGTAATTCCTATGGTGTCTATACTGCAGAAAAATATTAAAGATTTCCAACCAAAACAAGAAATAGGACTTCAGCTAAAATCTGCCATTAATGTACAATGTGATAAACGTTTCTGTTCAGTAGAAAGTTGTTTCCTTTTGGGTATGGCTACTATTTTGGACCCACGTTTTAAAAAAGTTTATTTTCAAGACCATTATCCAAGATGCTGAAGTATATATCTAATGAGATCAAACAAACACAGACCCTGAGCTCCGGTGATAGTTCATCTGATACAGACATCACAAGTATGAATATACAATTTATCATATTCAAAATAAATCTGTGTCTTACATGTATCTAAATATTTTATTTTTTTATTTTTCAGCAGTAGATGAACCTCAAGCATTCAATTTGTGGCAAGATCATGCTAAATATGTTCAACAGTCTACCAGCCGCAAATCCCATAGAGGACAGTTACAGGATAGTGAATTTCCCTCCGAACTAAATTTATATCTGAAAAGTAGTCATGCTCGACTATCAGATGATCCGTTACTAATATGGAAGGATATGTGCAAAGTATATCCTATATTATCAAAAGTGGCTGTTAAATATCTAATACCTGTTGCGACGTCTGTCCCAAGCGAAAGATTATTTTCTAAAGCAAGATTGACATTAAATAAACAAAGGAATCGTCTTACTTCGAAACATTTAAGTCAATTACTATTCTTACAATCGTTAGACGATGCTTTTTGGTGAGGTTAATTTCAGTTTTAAGAAATATAGTTATAATGTAATATAGTGTGGTAAAACTATAATATAATATAGTATAATAATTTAGTTATAGTGACATATAGTTAAAATAAAATGTCTATTGTACAAAAAAAACTTTTATTTTGTTCCTAAAATATAAACTAAATGACCCACATAATAAACCAGCCCATTAGGTAATTAAGTAATATTATACCTAATTATTAATTAGGTAACTGTAATTAAAGGACCATAAATTGGTGTGCAAGGCACTGAATGACTGAAATACTGAATAAATAAATAAAAGGATAGAAAATTGACCCTTAAAGACTTTTTTTTGTTTATTTAAATTTTTCCATGTTCTGAAAAAATTGTATGTTAAACATCGAAAAAACATCGATGTTTTTCTCGAAAATTCGATGTATCGACAACATCGATGTTTTAAGTTTCAATGTATCGATATATCGTAACATCGATGTTTGAAAATGTTTGCCCATCTTTACTATAACACTATAACACTTTTGTCCATGTAATAAAAATAAAAATGCATTTTCGAAAAAACATCAGTTAACACCTTTATCCCCCTTCAATTGAATTGGTATAATTTCACGGTCAGTGTATTACCAGCAGACCGGATTGAAGTAGAGAGTATAGAACTTACTCGAGCACAGTACGGAGTTGCATCCTTGACTTACGTGCAGGTTTAACCAATACGTAATGGTACGAGAAGAGGACGAAGAATAAACAGTATAACTGAATGTATTATGTACTACGAGAATAATTTATTATATTCAACGATTTTAAACAAAATGATGCCGCAATGGCAAGATACAGAGAACAAAAAAAATTTTAAAAATACGACTAAAAAGAAAATTATAATAATTTTTTTTAAGCATGTGAGTAGTACATGGCTATACATTACAATTGTATGTTGTATTAATGCAGACAATGCGGTGTATATTTATAAATAAGACAACATACAGGGTGTTCCAACTGATACTCATTTTTTGGATAATATTAATAATTAGAAATTTTTTTTTCATTTTCTGTATGGTTCAAATTTTACTTTACTTTTCAATACTGTGAAAATTGTTAACTTCATTCCACGTATAATGATTAGTGACCTCATTTTTCTTAATGATACCAACTATTTTTAACTCAATTATGTGCAGTATAAAATTAAATTTTACTATTGTCGAATGAATTTTTAATTTCTATCAATCGGTTCGTTACTTATTAGATATTACGATTTACATACTTGAAATTTTGTTCAATATTCATTCGGGTTTTCAACGCAGGTAGCATGTTACTACCCACTGTGCAAAGTAAGTTACAAAACGTTTCTGCCATGTTTCATTTTGATCGCAAAAAAATGTTACCAAGTAACATCTATACAACATCACCGACCAGTTTCATAAAAATAATATATTATACATTAATAAGTAATATTGCATCAACGTAAAATGTTTAATGTTTTTGCAATGTTACAAAATAACATTTATGTAACGTTAAATTATTATTCCATTGGGATAATCTTGTTTACGCGTGTTTAAAAATATACCTACATCATATACGATGTATACACGCTTCACGCTCATACGGACAAAGAACCTCCGAGACGGACAAGAGACTGTTGCCGTGTACCTAATATACACACATTTGGGCAGACCATAGACAGAGACGAAGGGAAAATGACTCCTTGCGAGGGAAATTATTGAACTTTGTGTCTGATCGAATCTGCCAATGACATAAAGGCCAGACACGGCTTTTGTTCTTGTACAGCGTGTACGAGAACTAGGTACATGGTATATGGAGCAGTAACCAATCCGTCTGACAAAGCGCGTCTTTGTAGCAGCCGCAGGAGGCATCAGTCAAGAATCATATATTTATAACTTTGCTGGTTTACCTGTTCGCCATTCGGTTATGTGCAACTGTACAAAAGAATAATATTATATTGTTATTTTTACCTTTATTCTGTGTTCACTACACACTTACAATAATGACATCTAATTGTAGTGCACTCCAGCCTCATGCAGCTATTAAACAGGTAATTATATTTTAATTTTTAAAAATTAGTTTGAAAAAAATTAGAATTATTTATGCAATAAAATAGATTTGTAAGTAAGTATGTACATTGTTACCTACTAATTTACATGTAAATAGGCAAGACTCAAGTATAGTAAATTAATTAATTATATTATAATATGAATAGGTAATAATTATTACAATAACACAATAATTATTAACCTATCTATTTTTATAGCATATTATAATGATTTATACTTATTAGAATACAATCAAAATTTAACTAATATTTATAATTCAAGAGTACATGGTTATAAACATAATAAATCCACTTATTTACAAAAAGAGATAAACACATTTTAACTTTCGGAGCTAGATTAATCGTTCATATGTATAACATGAAAACTGATAGTTTACTGGAGAAGAACATACATTAATTTTTTCTAATAATTTTAAAATGTAAAAGTTTATCATAATAGTTATTTACTAACATTTTTAGAATACAAAGTAAAATAGTACAGGTAATGTGGGTTAAATATGTTCAATTACAATTAAATACTCAAATATACAATAAACAAATTATCAATAATACAATAATTAATTAATCTTAACATTTTTTTAAACATTTAACTTTAGACTACTTTTAAATTCATATAAACGATTTACAAAAGGCTCTATAATACATTTATTTTCTAATTTTAACATACGATTGGTGAGTTAGACATTAAAAAAGTGGTAGTAGTGTTGGGGTAGAACAAATCGGTAATATGTTTTTTTCCAGTTTTTTTAAAATTAATAAATATCAATTTAGTTTACTATTAACCTTTGGACTATGTAGTACAAACAAAATATGGTATAAATCTTTAACAGTTTTTGATTATAATTTTAAAATATTTTAGAAATATGAAAAGTCCTACATAGTACAATATTAAAATATGCCTCAATATATGTATTTTAATATTTAGTAAGATTGAATTATTTGCGAAAATTCTTATTACAACATTTGAGTACCATTTTTTTTAAGTACCAACGCAATTAAAAAAAAAAAAAAAACCCACCTATTTAATATCATACTTAATATTTTGTGCTTCTTTCATGAGTTACTTTTGAGTTCTTTACAATCATTTATTAGGCATACTTTCATTGTTATAGAGACCAAACAGAAAACGCTGGGTAATTGTTACCTTCCCCGAAGGTAACGATTATTCTGTAATACCTACAAATTGGGTGCTAAAAAGCGTCGATGGCCTCGGCAATCAAGTTATAAAATGTTTATGGCCACCTTTTTTAAATGTTACAAGCGACATAATTCAGAATGCGATGGAGCCATCTGATAATTGGAGTACGCATACAATTAAATTACAAGAAAATGGCAAAGAATATAGTATGTACCTACCTATAATATAGCCGTACCTTCAGTAATGAAAAATAACTTACTAATAGGATTAACCGATGTACTTAATTTTATTATTTTTACATTAACAAAAATTATTCTTTTAGGTTGTTTTAACAAAGCGTGGCACAAACAAGTGGAAATGTCGGAAGAATCTTCTTCAACTGAACAGAGTAAGAGGAGAAAAATTAATGAAGAAGCTTCGGATTCTGATAGTGGAGAAGGTAATAAATAAACTTATCTTGGAATAATTGAACACATGGGAAGAAAGTAGTAGTCCATTTATGACAATTTTTCAGGAGAGCAAAAACAAAGTTAGTTTGCGCGTACAAATCCATGTATCATCAGTTGGTCCCACTGTAACCTCTTTTTCATCAAATAGTTTTCAACATTTAATAGTAGCCCCAATACTACCATTGTAATGGCCATAATCTTAAAACAAAAAAAAAATAATACTGCCCTTCTTCCCTTGTGTCCTTTAATTATTGGTACCTATATTAGATATCATATATATATATATATATATAGGTGTATATTATACCAATTACATGTAACATAAATACTATTCACATTATTTTATTTAATGAAAAGCTAGTATTACTATACTTATATATCTGCTTATACAGAGTGATCCTTTTATCTTGAATATTTATATATATATATAAGTTTTATAAAATTATAAATACTATTTTTATTGTAGAAATCGACATTTTGCCAGTAAAAACATGGGATCGTCCACAAGAAACATTTATAAAAGAAGCTACTAATAAACCTCATTATGCAGAGCTGAACAATTTTAACATTAGTCAGTCTTCAACTACGCAAAATGTATTGTTAAACACCTCGATAAGCCATAGCTTTAACAAACCTGAGGTAAATAAAATTTTTGCCTACTAAAATAATAGAGCTGATAAAAGTTTAATATTCTGCATATAAAAAAAAAATGATATTTAAATAATTTTAAATTGAGATTTTATAGTTATTGTTTTGTGGGTTTTTAATTGTTTGGATTAATCTTAGTTGAATACTATATTTTTCAATGTAATTAAATGTTTGATAAGTTGATAGACTTAACAAATAGATAGTCTTAAATAATAGTCATTTTATTTTATCTATGGATTTTAGTAGTTTCCTATCAAAATTGTTTAGAAGTTGTATGTTTGTTGTACATTTTTAGGGGAGAATATTGTCATCTGTTATTCAATCTGATTCATCATTTCAAGATGAATTGATTTCTGTGCCTAATTATTTAAATCCAACAAATAATGTAGAAACGATTCAATCAGGTATAATATATTACCACACATAAATTATATACTCTAAACTATGTAAGTAGGTATATTGAAAACATCCATATGACTTCTATTATATTGACAATTATAGAACTTATTCAAACAAATGAACAGAATAAAATGATGGGACTTTTGAATTTAATTTATAAAGAACAAATACAAAATCGGGTTCTATACAACCAGTTGTTATCTAAAGTTAATAACATTGAAACTATTATAAACAAAATTGGACTAAGTAATAATATTTCAACTGCAACACATAACTTTGATGAGAATTTTTTGTTAAACTGGCCTATCATTAACGAACAAACGTTTAAACACGTTGAAAACAGTTTATTAGATAATTTATTTGTTCAACAAGTGGTACGTACATTGTAATATTACCTATAAAACAAATTTAATTTCTTTAAAACCGAAATATTATTTATACAATATTTTCAAATTTTAGGAAGAGTTTTTTAATTCCATTGGTGGCAATTCGGTTAAAGACAATCTGAAAAGAATATTAATTAAAACGTTTAGTAATGAATTTGCAATACGGTGCTCATGGACGGGTAGAGGGAAAGACATTACAACAAAATTATGTGATGCAAAATTAGTAACCGTATTAAAAAGTAAATTTAAATTTAAATTGTCTTTTTTCACATTCATGAATCCTAATGTTTGCTAACTTATAATTTAAATAGGGTGTATAAGAAGAAATCAGCAAGAATACAGTGACGCATTATTTGAATCAGTCTTTGCTGACTGGTTCAGATACGCTACTACAAGACATAGAAGATCATTAGAAACTAATCATTAGATAAATAATAATACATTTTATTTTTTAAAAGGATAAAAGTAGTTTTTTTTTTTAATATATATATATTATATAATATAAAATTGTAAGAAGAGTTTACGTAATATAAAATAAATGATTTAAAATCTCTAAAGCGTAATATTTTACATAGAAATAATTATGTTGATTTATGGTATAATTATTTTGTGTTAAGGATTTAAAATTAAATAAAAAATGTTTTGTGACTTTCAACCAGTGGCGTATATAGGGGAGGGTTTTAGGGGTTCGACCCCCCCCCCCCCCGAAATTTGTGGTCGGTACGGCACATGTGCGAATTAATTTAATTTATAATATTAATTAAATCTATTCTTATTTTATAAACCCCCCGAAATTATATCCTATATACGCCACTGCTTTCAACTATGCTTAAAATCTGCTCTGTGGTATGGCTCCATAAGTTAAAAATTCCCATCACAATTAGTTAGATTATTGTTTCAGTGCCAACCCGTTACAAAGTTGCTATTTTACTTAATATTTATTATTTTAAGAAAAAGAAAAGAAAAGAGCTTTATCAAATAACAGACCGTCATTTGAGGAGATTGATTCAAGAAGAGCAAGAAAAGTGTATAGTCAATTTGGAAACTTCTTTGAAACAACCTTCAACTTCTGATCAACTAGTGAGTATAACTTCAGAAACTTCAAATTCTTCTCTACAAAATAAAAATACAAGTAAAACCTTAATTTGTAATGATGGTCCTAGTTTTTCCACGTATAGTGATACTATAAATATTTTTGATGAACCTTTGTGTGTAACTGATAATTTACTCCCTGAGATTATAAATAATTTTGATAGTATTATAAATTCAAATCACCCATGTTCGACTAAAAGTTCTGAAATAATATCTAATGTAGAAACTGAAATGCACAAAAGTAATTTATGTGATAAAATTCGATCTTGGGCAATTCAATTTAAAGTTTCTCATAATTGTTGTAATTCGATGCTTAAAATTTTAAATAGTGAAGGCTTAAGTGTACCAAAAGATATCAGAACACTTATGAGTGCTCCAAAAATTGAAGAAATTACCACCATTTCTAATGGTACGTACATACATTTAGGAATAGAAAATATGCTACTACCTTTACTAAACAGTTTAAGTGTTATAATTCCCAATAATATATTAAAAATAGGAATTAACATTGATGGCCTTCCTCTCGCTAAAAGTTCCAAGTCTCAATTCTATCCAATTTTAATCTCAATTTTGAATATTAAGCAACGACCTAATTTGGTAATTCCAATAGGTATTTTTCATGGAAATACTAAGCCTGGTAATGTTGAAGAGTTCTTTAATCCCTTTGTAACTGATCTTTTAATGTGCATAAATAATGGGATACAAGTAAATGACAATTTATATAGGTTAGAGGTTATACATGTAGCATGTGATGCTCCCGCTAAGGCATTTTTGTTAAATGTGAAACAATTTAATGCTTATTCAGGGTGTACTTCTTGCATTGAGGAAGGGACATATGTTAAGAATAGAGTGGTTTTTCTTGGTACGGATTCTCCATTGAGAACTGATGAGTCTTTTCGCTGTAAGTTAGATGAGGAATATCATAAAGGAGATAGCCCATTAGAATTACTGCCTATTAATATTATAGATACTGTGTGCTTAGACTATATGCACAATTGTTGTCAAGGTGTAATGAAGCGTCTTTTAGAACTGTGGGTTAAAGGTAAAAAAGATGTAAGACTGAGTGATCAAAGCATAAAAGAAATTAATAGTAGTATACAAAATTTAAGATCATATACTCCAAGTGAATTTTGTCGATTGCCTAGACCACTTAACGACCTTGAGTTTTATAAAGCCACTGAATTCAGACTATTTTTATTGTACTCTGGCCCCATTGCGTTAAAAGGAAAATTAAAAAAAAAAAATTATTTACACTTTATGTTGTTTTCTTTTGCTATTAGACTTTTAATCTGCAAAGAGACATGCATTGTTTATAACGAGCAGGCTTTAAAATTCCTTAAATTGTTTGTAAATAATTTTTCCATATTGTATGGGGAACATCTTGTGACATATAATGTCCATAGCTTAATACATTTGCCAAGGTATGTATTAATTCACGGACCATTAGATAATTTTAGCTGCTTTCGCTATGAAAATTACCTACAGGAATTAAAAAAATCGATAAAATGTGCAAAATACCCTTTGCAAGAGGCATTTAATAGAATAAAAGAAAAACAACAAGTTATCAGTAATACCCCATATCAAGATTTAGGTACTTATACAACCTTAAATGAAATTGGAAACAATTTGCAGTCAAAGTTTTTTGATATTAGAGCCAATCTTTTTAAAAAATTAATTTTGAATAAGATAAATATAACTTTAGATATTTCAAAAGAGAAAGATAAATATTTATTTCTAAAAAATAATAACTTAGTTGTAGTCCAAAAAATTGTTAAGATATTTAATGAAACTCCATTTCTAATTGCAAAACAGATTTTAGAATTTAAAGAATTTACTAATAAGCCAATGTCATCTGTTAATGTTGGAATGTATTTGTTAAATCCAAATAATACATCTGATGATATTAAAGTAGATATATGTGAAGTTAAACGAAAATGTTTTGTGATTAAAGTATCAGAATCTTCTTCTGTTGCCATCTTACTGTGTCATGAAGATGAATAGCCTATTCATCATCTAATAATATCTTCTAAAATCTTTAATGGACCGTAGAAGCTTAAAGAATGGAAAGATTTAAATTTTGCATGAAAATGCTTGGGAATCTTTTTAGTATAGTACCTACTATATTATAATATCTTAATATTTTTCTAAATTAAATTATGTTATTAAAATATAAAATATAAATTAAGCTAACCAGGAGTTGATTCAATTTCTTTTGATAAGTATTCACAAGTATCATTTGTCTCGCCATAATAAATATTAACTCCTACAGCAGCATTATTTTTTTCATTACCATTATCACATTCTAATAAGTAACATATTGGAAAATATAAAAATCATTATATCAGTAGGTAACCTATATTATTATATATTATTAGATTTACCTATTTGATTTTCATCGCCCCCGCAGTAGCTGTAGGATGGTCGAAATCATCATTTTCAACTATTTATTTAAGTATAATAATTTTAAAATTAATTAATGCTGAACAACGATTATCTAAAATTTTATTTAACTGATAATAATACTTACATGAACAAGATGACATTTCATATTCATTGAAAGCTAGCCATAGCCACTCCCGATCAATACGCCATATGCATATATATATATATATATATATATATATATTCATTGACATCATCAGATTTTTCTAAGTTGTTCATCTTTATGTTGTTTAGCTTTTCGTTTATCCGATCCAATCGGGTATTTTTTTGGTAAATTCGACATAAGAATAACTCGTGACAAATTAAAACATAGAATCGTAATTTTATCAATAGAAAACCAGATAAATGTTGTTGTATTTGCGTCATATTTAGCCAAAATATTGAATGCGTTTTGCGTATTATAAAAATAATAAGTGGTAAATTGTAGTTTTCATTAACCGTTTGAAACACAATAAAAAATATGATAACGGTTTTCCATGCGTTTTACTATCTTAATGACAGATTTATTTCTGATGATTCCGCCATCTACCGGATATTATACACAACATAATAAAATACTGTTGGTATGATGAGCAGTTAACAGGTACTAGGTGTACAATATTATATTATACTCAATAGTAGTAGGTAGTAATCAATTTATAAAATAATAATAATATAAATAATATATTATAATAATTTATATTATTAAGTTTATCTTAATTTGTGGATAAGAGCAAGATACTTGTTATTAAACTATTAAAAGTGGCATAAATTAAACACCGCCGTATGATAATGGGCTCCACTGAATACTACGGCCGGACACATTTTAGGGTGAGTCAGGCACACCCTTGTCCCCTCTTAGTTAAGTGCCTGTGAATAGGTTAGGTTTCTATGTATTATGTACCATTAGTAATTTTGGTAATTGTAGGTATTTATATGTTATTATGTATAATATTATATTTTTTGTTTAAATATTTGCTCATCTATTTATTATAATTATTACAATTATTTGTGTAATTGACATCGTATTTATAATTTTAATATTGTATAATATGTATCGATAAAAGTACTTATAAAAAAACTCCAAAAAATGTTAAATACAAAAAGTAGTTCATGTCATGGTTTATATATACAACAGTAAATAGTAATTTTCTTAAAATATTTCGTAAGTTTCTTTTTAAGTAAGGTACAATTTAGTTAGTAAGTAAATTTGATATAATTATTTTATTTTATACATGTACAAAACACGTACCATATTATAATATATATTTTAACCATTGTATTATGTATTATATGTATTTTAACAAATTATCATTTTTTTAAGACTATACAAAGTTGTTTTCTCTAATAAAATTATTATGTATACTAAAAAAATAAAGTTATATACCAAATAAAAAATGATGTTTCATATTATGTATTATTACCTATATACCTAATTATTTGCCTTAAAGTATAACAGTATCATTGTAAATATTATAAAAATTGCCTAATGTAATAAATAAACATTTTTTTAAAATTATATTTACATTTATTATATTTTACAATAGTAGAAAAAAAGTAATTAAAAGCAATGAGCATGAGAATAATAAGAAAAAAAAACATAATAAGTAATAATTTGGAATATTTAAAAAATGTTATCTGGTAACGTGGATGAAATATTATTGTTTAATATGTTTGGAACGTTTTCTGATAACTTGAATGCAATGTTATTTTGTAACATGCTTGGAACATTATCGGGTAACGTGAATTTAATGTCAGTATGTAACATTGTATTTATATTACAATTGGTGTTACTTTCTCGGGACATAAGCAGTTCCATACACATCGCAATTACGCGAATATCACATAAAGTTGTAACATTACATGTTCCAAAATAATGTTGTAGAAACATCGCTGAAATATTCCATTGCACAGTGGGTACCTATTAAATAATATTATCGACACGTCGTAAAACCGATAACTAGACATTAATACACTCCTTATCGTTATTTTTTTATATTATATAGAGAAGCGGTTCTTTACCAACTAATGGTCGGAACTTCGACAGCTAATACACGTCTGGTCAATATTATTCACGTATCTTATCAGTAGACAATGATTTCGCCGAAATTATTCGGTCTAATTATCGGTGACCGTAATATCAATAGGGATTAATGTTATTGTTTAATGACAAATATAAGTGTTACTGTTACTTTACAACAAGAATTTGAGGTCAAG
>NW_026096079.1:0-21507 GCF_023614345.1 Adelges cooleyi
CGATGATACATGCATGGAGTTTAGACAACGATATAGTAACATGATGGGCTTAGTCAATACTGGCAAGTATGCGAATGTCGAAAACTTATCGACTTGTGACATAGCTGACCTAGAATTAATCTTAGATCGTGCAACCAAGTACTTTAGAAGAGACACCGACGTTGGTCTAAGCGGTGGTAATAAAGAATTCAATGTACTGCATCAACTCCAAAATCAGGAAAAAAATAGCCAATTTTAATGTTTACAAGTGACATCAGATTAGTCTTAAATCTACATACACATTTTTAATCTAATTATTTGAAAAATTTATAAAAATTAAACCTTGCATAAATGTATGTAATAAAATAGTAGCATATTATATTTAACCTCAAAATCTCCTAAAAATTTTGCCAAAAATTCCTTTGGTGTTATCTAATAATAAAAATCTACGTTATAAATGTAAACATTTTTTAAAAAATTACAAACTTTCTTCATAATATTTGTATGATTACTATTATTATTATGATATCATAATTTTTCGCTAAAAGGGTTTTCTTTTTTCTTTTGGTTCTTCTTAATGACATAATGTTTGACTACAGAATATTTTTATATATATATAATGTTATAGCTCCACTGTAGATATACCTACGGTCTAGTTTTCGAACTCTAAACACTAAAACTTTGTTTGAAAAGTGCAATAAAGAAAAAAAAATTCTGTCCCTTCTAGAAGTTAATTGGTTTATGCTTTTTTTTGACTATGTTTAAAAAATATTCCATACAAATGTATACAAAAAATAAATTAAAATACAATTATAAACATATTTTTGGCTTTACAATTATTATTTTTGTCGGTATTTTATACTTTACCATCCTCGCTCCACAGATTCAAACAGGTTGCAGAGTAGTTTCATTATGTTGTTAATTACTTTATAAGGAAAACAACACAATAAATCATTGTTTTAATAAACAAAAGGGACCTGGAGGGGGGGGAGAAATGGCTACCGTCGGTGCCCCCCTAGGCCTTCATTCAATAAAAAAAAATATATATATTATTATTTTAACCTTTGTTTAAACAATGTAAAAGCCATTTATAAAATTGCAATTCTATAGATTAAAAATTGAGTTTTTTGTTTTGACATATTTTGTTATTAGCATATATAAATAGTTTTACCTAATTAATACGTTGGGAATAAAAAAAAATTGTTCATTATTTATAAATTATAGTATTCGTAGCTTATGTTTTAAAAGTAGGTAAGTTGTTCAGGATGAAACATGCATAATACTGTATTAAGAGTGGTAAACTAAATATTTAAAATTTTCAAATCTGTATATAATCTCTAACCCTTCAATGCGCCAAGTTGCTTATTTTAAATAATCTTTTTTCTTAATTAATTATTTAATTTGTTATATTTCATCATACTAGTACTATCTAGCGGATAAATCGAGAAGTTTTTGATAAAAAAAAATTCTAGATCTGCCAATAGTTTCGTAATTAGCCGCGGACGTTGTTTAAAAATAATAAATACCCGATCATTATTTTTATAACGGTATTCCTCGTTTTTAAATTGTTAAGAGTATCTGCAATTAATATATTTATCTTTGAAAAAGATAAAATATATATAAATTTTAGGCTAAGAAAAATTAAGTGTTTATACGATAAATCTTAACAAACTGAACAATGAAGGCTACCGACACAAACCAGAACGCGGAGAGAAGTCTAGTGGCAGTCATTCGAAACTTGACAACTCCCTCTTTCATTCAAGCCTTACCAGGTCCAATACCTATCAACCTACAGCCGTTTGAAGCCCCATCATTATATTTGATACATCCTGTAGTGTGTAGAATTTTTAGCAATACGGCAAAAGCCTCAAATTTACATAATAATTATTACCCATACTCCCGTCAACATTATCTGATTTTCGATTTTTTTTTTTGTATAGCTTAAACTAAATATGTAAAGTCTAACCGAATAAGGTACAAACCAGCATAGCATGATTGTACATGATTTTACATTTAAATAAACGTAAACATTTTATACGCCTATACGAATGCTTAAGTATTAACGTCACGGTGAAAAAATACAAAAAATAAATTATTTTCTTTATTTTTTGAAGGACGGTAAGCGGGAAAGTACATGAAACGAACATCAAACATTGAACCTATCCAAAATCGACTTGTTATTTGTTCTAGTTTTTCTAAAAAATTGAATAAAAATATTACTTCACACTAACAAAATTATTAGCGTTAGATACAAATTTATTGTAGTTGTAAAAAGTGTTTTGGATTTTCAAGTAAATTAAACGACGATTTAGTCGATACAACATACTTAATAGTGAGCATAATGCTTTTGTGAGAGTTCTTAGTGTTCATAGTATAAAAAATGTTTGTGTTCCAAATCTGTGTTATTGCACTATGCAGTCTTCGCCGTTGTCAAACGATGATTACATTGGAAACCATTCGAAATTTGCAAGAAACCGAGTCGATATTTATGAGTTTGGTGTTTTTGGACAATACGTGCTATACACGAGATAAACCGAACCACACCGAAGAAGCCCCCCAGAAAAGATGCGTTAGTATCCCGGACGTTCAAGTGCCATATGCAAACTACGGTGTGATGCCACCCTTTACGGTTACTGAAGATCTGAGCCGTAATATTTTTTCCACTGAAAGTTCGCTGACAGCCAATATACCAAGTACAGACTGTTTTATGGCCGTTATACTGGACACCTATTGCGGTCTTGCAGTAGGCCAAACATTGCAAGCAGTTATGGAGAACTGTGTAAAAGAAGAACGTTACTTCGAGGCATTTATTCGGCTTATAAACGTAATCGAAAGTGAAGGCATTTCAATGTTGAGTAGATTATGTCATGTATCAAATCAAATAATACCAAATAAGGTATTAAAGGATATTAATGAGCTCTTTGATACGATCGTTCCTATAGTAGAACACATTTACAATAAGTTTAAATTGTATTCAATATCGACTGAGCCGGTGCGTCAAATAGTAACCGCCATCAACGTAGTAAGGGTGAAAGAGAGGGGGGTTTGAAAAAACGAAAAGAATTCTTCACACTTACATGCATGGAGTTTAGTCAACGGTATGGTAACATGATGGGCTTGGTGAGTACTGGCGTATATACGGACGTCGAACATCTACCGACTCCCTTCAAAGCCAACCAAGAATTAACCCGTATTAAGATACGTGCAACCAATTACTTTAAAAAAGAAACGGATGCTGGACCAAGCGGTGGTGTTGTCGAATTCAATATATTGCATCAACTCCAAAATGAGGAAAAAAATAGCCAATTATAATGTTTACAAGTGACATCGGATTAGTCTAAAATCTACACACACATTTTTAATGTAATTATTTGAAAAAATGATAAAAATTAAAGCTTGCATAAATGTTTATAATAAAATAGTATTATATTATATTTAACCTCAAAATTGACTGCCAAAAATTACTTCAGTGTTATCTAATAAAAAAAATGTATGCTATAAATGCATATGAAATTTAAACAAATTAAATAATTACCTTATAATATTTGTATAATTATTATTATTTTATTATAATTTTTCGTTTTAAATGGTTTTCATCTGTTAATAAAAAAAAATTCATCATTGTAAAAACAATATTTTCTCAACTCCACGCCGAAATTATTATGTGTAAAAACCTGAAAATCTGCTCTCTTGTTATACAGTTGGGAAAAATGTATCAAACATATTAGGTCTTAGTACTTTAGCAGAACAAATGAAATTCTATTTTTTTATGTTCACAGGTAATACATTTCAGTACACCAATTTAACCCTTCAATGCGCTATGTTGCTTATTTGAAACAAACTAATTAGCCGCTGATGTTGTTTAAGAATGATAAAGAGCTCATCATTATTTTTTTAACGGTATCTCTCATTTTTAAATTGTTGTGGGTATAATAATATTAGTGTATTTGGCTAATGCATCGTCATTAGTATCATCATCCTTAGATCAGCCATGGATTTAAATACTATTCAATGGTGGATATAAACTCAATACTGTTAATAAAATTTAATTTTTAGGAATTTCATGATTAATGATAGAGAAGATAATTTTGATACATTAAAAATTCATGTGTGCGATAATAATAACTCATGCAATAATAAAAAATTCAAAACGTTATTAAGAGTCTCTAGTATTCGTTATCTGGGTTAGGTTGGGAATGTGATGTATTTAAAAAAAGCATTTGGTGAAAAATTCGTGGACTACCTGGGTCCTACTTATTTAAATTTTATGCCTGTTATTATAAAAAAGAATAAAATCGATAAACATAAAGTGTTAAAATAACTATTAATAACTGGTTATTATTGAACTAAGAATAAGTTATTTATACGTTTACAATTAGTTACTATGTACACCTTAGTATTTTATTTTATATTTCTTTCATTATTATTCAATTATTATTTGTAAGTAAACTGTCGCTCTCTACCTTCAACACAAGCTTGCTTTTAGAAGGTAGATAATCTCATTGTTATTTATGTATATCTTGTTTTAATGTAACAACAATGGATTTACAATAAAATAAAAAAATAAAATAAAAATTGCACTTGCCCTGAGTTATGGGGTTAATGTGTCACTTTATTGTTATATTGCTATATGTTGCTTATTTGAAACAGTATTTTTTTTTTAAATTATACAACTTCTTATATTTCATCTTACTAGTACTATCTAGCGGAAAAATCGATAAGTTTTTGATGTAAAAATAAATTCTAGATCGGCCAATAGTTTCGCAATTAGCCGCAGATGTTGCTTACTAATGATAAAGACTAGATCATTATTCTTTTAACAGTGTCACTCATTTTTAAATTATTATGGGTATTATAATATGTGTGTATTTGGCTAATGCACCGTCATTAATATCATTATCCTTAGATGAGCCATGGCTACATACTAGTCAATAGTGGATGTAAAAGCAATAATGTTACAAGAATTTTATTTTTTTTAAGTATTCATATTTCAATACATTTATTTTGTACAGTATGATTGGTTTATTATGACTCTCTCAAATTCTTCTAAGATGTTAGACCTTTTTTCCCCACAGTTTTAATTAAGTTGTTAATCTGAAATTGTTGATTTTTTTAAAAATATATCAAAATTAGGCACGCTAAAACCTATAAAATTATAAAATAGAGTAATAGGTCTTTTTCATTCTGTACAGCCAAAGTCACCATGTACAAGAAACGATACCGTACTGTTTTTGTGAAACGCGTGCGAATAACAACAGCTCTTCATACATAACCTTGAACAAATAAAGCCTAAACTCGTTTTGGCATTGAAATTGGTTACGATTTTACAGAAACCCGCAAAGCATGATTGTACCAAAGTCAAGTCCAGTACCTATACATTAGCAAACACTGCCGCAGTGACCGCTGAAGTCGCATGATCTTTCATGCGTGAATCATTTTTTTACATTTAAATAATACTAAAAATATAATACGTCTTTACGAATATTAACGTTACGGTGAAAAAAATTATTTTCTTTATTTTTGATGGGACGGGGAAAAGGGGAAAGTACAGCGAACGAACTTCAAACATTATACCCATCCAATATCGTCTTGTTATTTGTTCTAGTTTTTCTAAAAAAACGCATAGAAATATTCCAACCCACTACCAAAATTATTACCGTTAGAAACAAATTTAATGTAGGCGTAAAAAGTGTTTTGGATCGCCACGAAAGTTATAATGACGATTCAGTCGATAAAATAGACTTTGTAGTGAGCAGTTATTCTTTTGTGAAAGTTTTTTGTGTTCATAGAATAAAAGATGTTTGTGTTCCAAATCTGTGTTATTGCACTATGCAGTATTAGCCGTTGTCATACGATGTACACATTGGGAACCATTCAGAATTTGCAAATAACAGAATGGAAATTTATGAGTTTGGTGTTTTTGGACAATACGTGCTATACACGAGATATACCGAACATGGCCGAAGAAGCCCCACAGAAAAGATGCGTTAGTATCCCGGACGTTAAAGTACCATATGAAAACTACGGTGTGATGCCACCCTTTACGGTTACTGAAGATGTGGGGTACAGTTTTATATTCACTGGATATTCGCTGTCAACCAATGTACAAAGTACAAACAGTTTTATGGCCTTTATACTGGACACCTATATCGGTCGTGCCGTAGGACAATCATTGACTGCAGTGATGAAGAACTATGTAGATGAAGGTCGTTACGTCGAGGCATTTATTCGGTTTATGAACGTGATCGAAAGTGAAGGCATTTCGATGTTGAGTAGATTATGTCATGTATCAAATAAAATGGTAACGAAGAAGGCATCGAAGGATATTAATGAGCTCTTTGATACCATCATTCCTATAATAGAACTCATTTACAACAAGTTTAAATTGCATTTAATATCGACTGAGCCGGTGCGTCAAATGGAAGCCGCCATCGACGTAGTAAGAGGGTCAGAAAGGGGGGTTTGAAAGAACGAAAAGAATTCTTCAAACTGACATGCATGGAGTTTAGTCAACGGTATGGTAACATGATGGACTTGGTTAGTACTGGCGTATATGCCGACGTCGAACTTCTAGAGACTACCCAAATGGCCAGACAAGAACTAAAACGTATTTTAGAACGTGCAACCAGGTACTTCAAAAAAGAAACGGACGCTGAACCACCCGGTGGTGGCGAACTGCAACAACTCTTAAGGAAATGAATAGACAATTGTCATGTTTACGGGTGGCAACGGTTTGGACCAAAATCTACACACACATATTTTAACTATTACTTAAAAAATTGATAAAAATTAAAGCTTGCATGTATGCATATTATAAAATAGTAATGTATTAACCTCAAAATATCCTTTCGTTTGACAAAAAGTCCTTATGCGTTATCTAATAATAAAATTCTACGTTATAAATGTAAAAAATGTTTTAAAAAATTAAAACTTTCTTTTATTATACTTGTATAATTATTATTATTTTATTATAACTTTTTGATTAAAATGGTTTTTTTTTTTTGGTTCTCCTTAATGATTGACTACAGAAAATATTATATATTTATAATGTAATAGCTTCACTGTAGCTATACCTTTGGTCTACTTATCAAACTTTAATCACTAAAACTTAGTTTGAAAAATTGAAATAAAGAAAAATAAATTCTATCCCTTCTAGAAAAAGGGTATATGCTATTTTTTTGGTTTGCCAATGTTTACCGATAGTACTATGTTAAAAGAATATTCCATCCAAATTTGGAAATATTTAGAGTATTTAAAAAAAAAAGTGTTAGAATGTAGTATTTATAAGTTGAAAAATATGAACATTTTTTGGGTGTTTTTTTTTAAACAAAAGTCAACATTTTTCAGTACATTATTTTTAATTAAAGTTAATGAAATGTATGCGTACCCATTTGAGTTTTAAAACTAAAAATTGTAATAAATTGAGATTACTACTATAATACCATTTGTTTTCCGCACCTAATGTCCTAACTTATATCCTGGCTATTATTTTATTTCTCACTAGTAAAATAGGTTGTCCTTTTCTACTTTCATTGATAAAATTCCGCACACCTAACTTATCACACACTCTATCATCCTTTTCCTACAAACTATGGGTCAAACTTCCCTATGATTCAACTAAAACCAATGAATACTCTTCTTTAATATTGTAAATAGTCTTTCTAGGAGTATTATCTTATTTCTTACTGTCTAATTAATTTTTAAAACCCATAAACTTATACATTTTTTTTTTTGTTCTTTGGGTTCATTCTGTGTCTAATGAAATAAATTATATTATTTTTGATTTTATCCATTACTCTACGCCAATTGTGTGTATTTTCTAAAAATATAAGCAATTTTTTTACAAATTCTATATATTTTAGGTTCGTAGAGAGACAAGTGCTATCGACGGTCATAGGGACGAATTCATAAGAAATGAAACCTGTGTGGCTCTATACCGTGATATTTATATACCCATCTAACAGTCAATTACGTTAAATATATAAATACAGCAGCTTTAGTTTTAATTTATAAAATCATTTTTCTTCTGTTTCCGGATTTCATTACTAAAGAAATTATGCACAATTTTGAATTTTCTATGAGAGGAATAATCAAAATAACTTGTTTTATAATAAACACTTAGAGTAATATTAGTAAAACTGCCTACACATTTTTTGCCAAGATAACCTACCGGAACACGTTAATTTTTGACGATTGTTGTAACGAAATCGAAATTTGCTATTTGTTTTTATGCATCAAGTTATTTGCTGTTTTCATCGTACTCTGTGTGCTTATTAAAGTTTATGAAATTTGTTGTCGATAAACAATTAAAAATTAAGAGTAAATATAAAAACTCTATCTCATTCGTGAAAGACCGTTTGTAAAAACTTCATTCCACAAAAATGTAGCAAGCAACTTATTGTGTTTAAATCGTTTTTTTTTTTCAAAGAAGATACGTTTTGTAATAAATATAATTGTTTACTTCTAATCGATTACCGCTAATGCTGTTGTTATCACATATTGTAAACAAATAATATATCAAATATTCGTAGCATCTCTTTTTGTAACATAAAATATTATTAATTATAGTTCGAAGCTTAACTACCTATATAGAATTTGAAAAGCTAAACAATTGTGTGTGATTACATAAGTAAAATAAACAAATGTTAAACATAAGATTTTTTTTTTAATGTAAAACTTCATATTTATCAAACAAATTTAATTAATATTGGTAATACATAACATGTATGTATCAACACATTTATATGTACATTACAGTTAAAATCATAATTACAAATCTTCCTTTATATTATTATTTAAAATCATCGGAATTCTATTTCTAGCCGTGAGGACGTGGCTTAGAAAATTTTGAATAGCATTTGTAATAAACAATAAATATCAAATGTTTTTTAAATATTTTACAATACTCAGAATAACACAATTTCACTTATTTATCTAATTTGTAAAATGTCATATCTATTTAATAAACGTGAGCCATATAAACTGGACAGAAACTCATAAAGAATACATTAATAAAAATACACTACATAGATCTTTAGTGTTGGGATCGAAGCATTCGAGTTCAGAACAATAACGCGTTGTAACAAGATCAACCCAGCCAGTTTAGTTTATCAAGCCTCTTGGCCAGTGGGATTGCGTTCGACCCGACAACTATTTCTTATATTTAAATAATTTATTCCTTATATAACTTCTATCTAGTGCTTATGCAATTTTATTTCAACTCAAAAACCAAAAAGTTGATCATTATTTCTCATCATAAAAATCGTTAATATCTTTTTTCTTTCTTTTTATACTTAAATATCAGGTACTCGTGAAGTTTATGTTGTACCAAAAAGTTTTCTATTTAACTTGGGTAATATCACGTCCGATTCAGATAAAAGACCAGCGGCAGTCTTTGTCGCTTTCTTTGTAAAGTGGTGCTATGAAAACTGTTGAGCTTAACTGCTGATATCGCACTTGATTTACCTCGGAAAAAATAGTTATACTGTCTTAACTATTTCAGCAAGCGAGTTGTACACATTCAACATCGTAGTGTCAGAGAAAATTAAGGGTAACGTAATTAGTGCTTATAAGTTATCGTTTGTCTTCCAGTCTGAACACGTGTAGTATTGATAGGCGCTTAACGCCAGTGGCTTAGCACAGCACACACAGTCTAGATAAATTATCTAGATAAAAAATTGTAATTAACATCTTATCTAGATAAAAAAAAGTAAATCATCTTATTATCTTATTTAGATAAACAAATCGGTTATCTGAGGTAATTAATCTAGATAGAAATTGTAACTATTTTTTAAGTTATTTATTCGTGGGTTTTACAAAAACAGGTTTCGGGATCCGACGAAACGCATAATGTGTCCTAGCCTAAAAATATTAATATACTTAGGTCCTAATGAATAGTGATTAGTGATATAAGAATATATTATTAATACATTGGGGTTGGCTTGTTAGACAAGTCCAATATTCCATTGTAATCCAATGTATTTTAGTCGATTATACAAAACGTCTTTTACCTATTTTTAATAGGTAGAAGTAGATAAGAGTTATATATGTATTATCGTATAATTTATTATTTATATTCGTAGTTTTCGACTACAGTGCTCAGTTTTTATTTAATGTTGATAATTTTTTTCCCAGTACTCTCGAAATAATTACTAGTGCTATATAAAACGTGTTTATAAGAATTTTTACGATAATAATTTCAAGATTAACATTGACCAAAATCCCAACAAAAAAAATGGTCGAAAGTGCAGGTGTTTATTTGAGCAGAATGGTTATAAATTATATTTTACAAATATATATACATGTCAGGCGAGTCCTGTATCAGTAACTACATATAGGGTAAAGAGTAAAGACTGTAAAAGTAAAATAGTAAATAATAATACAAGTCCAATAAACAATGAGCCGTTTCCAAAAAGTTATTTGTATTTTCAATCAAAATAAAAAAACAAAACCTTGTAATAAACATTTTAAACATAATGTGGGCTCTCCGTAGTCCGTAGACCGTATGTGGCCAAAACGATAGTTAAGCGTCAAAAAAGAACAATATGCTTATAAATAGTTTCAACCGATAATGAAATGTCCCGTCATCGATTATCGAGTTTGATAAACTCGTATTTACTCTTTATACCTATTTATACTATTACTGTTGCCTACATAAAAGATGACATAGAGTACATGAAAATAATAAATGACAAATGAACAGAGTAGCCATAAATCACGAAATCGAATATAAGGAAAATTTGCTCTTTGACGTAACTGTCCATTTCTTAGTACCTACGTCTTATTGGTTATTAAATTATTTTGTAATCTGTGAAAATACTTTGTTTCACTCATACATTTTCGTATAACATTTTATGAAGGTTAAAATTTAATTTATCTATTTTTCATCTAGATAAAATTGTATTTATCTTTATCTTTTAGCTAAATAAATGTTAAATGAATAATTTAATATCTTATCTAGATGATATATTACTCAATTATCCGTTATCTTATCTAGATAACTTTATAGTTATCTTTTCCCAACACTGTTGACCATACAGGCGTTGGTATAAAAATAATAATCCACCTTCCCTCCTGCCCTAAACTTGAAACTTCAAAAATAGTTATACGAAACTGGTTATAGACCAGTCAATATTTTTAGTACATTAGTCTCATTTTAAAAAGTTACAATATTATATTATGTTACCATATAAGTTTCAATAGTTGCTATCAAAAAAACCAAGTTGGGAGGGGTAAAAACAAAAAACATTGTGAAAAATTGAGATCACATTCTACAACAACAATATGAAAAAAAAATATTTTAATTTCTAATTAAACCCTATGAAATATTGAGTGGTTCATGATAAGAGAAACACTCTGTAAATATAAATTATACATTTTCTTAAAAACGTAGAAAAATTATTTATTTTTTTTATTCATAAGCAAATTAAACAACAATCCAACGTCACATAGGTAATCTTTGTCAGACCGGAAAACATGTCGACTTCTATAAAATGAATACCATGTAACAAAATGTCACAAAAAAACAATTAAACAAAAAATGCCGTCACCGTTATTATAATGTGATAACGTATTGACATGATAACGCGCGCCGGGACGCTTTAGATTCTTTTCCACGAATGAGATAATATGTATTATTTTCTCTTCTATTTCAAATATAGTGTACTAAGATGGCCGATTACTATTTGACATTTAATAGACTCTGTGAGCATTACTACGTTGATAACAACTTGACGAAACGGCTCAGTCAACATAAACAGGTTGTAAACGTGTTGCCAATGTGTGTAATGTAAAGATATGTAATTGACAAATGTATATTGAATCCAAAGAATTGTTTAAATTTTAGATTGGACTTTTGGTTTTTAAAGTTCGAAATATTTTGATAATATGCACTAAAAAAAAATCTCATAATATTCTATTATTACTGGTAAACTAAATTTTAAAAATATTCAAACCTGAATATTATCTCTTACCTCCCAAATATGCTCTAATAGGCAAAATAATATCTATTGTATTGTACAAATTGTTCAACTTCGTAGAGCTGCATAAAGCTAATAAATATGTGTGAAAACCTAAAAATCTGCTCTCTTATTATAATATACAATATATTAGGACTTAGTACTTTAGTAGAACAAATGACATTATATTTTTTATGTTCACAGGTAATACATTTGAGTACACCAAATTATCCTTCAATGCGCCATGTTGCTTATTTAAAATAATATATTTTTTTTAAATAACATAATTTGTTATATTTCATCTTGCTAGTACTTTCTAGCGGAATAATCAATAATCGATTTTTTCAAAGTATTATTATTTCAATAAATGTTGTACAGTATGATTGGTTGACTATGACGCTCTTAAATTCGTCTAAAGTGTTAGACCTTTTTTTTATACAGTTTTTAGTTTATCTTAAATTAATAGATTTATTTTTTAAAACATATATAAAAATTGTGCGCGCTAAAACCCATAAAATTATAAAACAGAATAATATATCTTTTTCTTTCTGTACAGCCAAAGTCACCATGAAAAAGAAACGGTACCATGTTGTTTTTGTCAAACGCGCGCGAATAACAACAGCTCTTCAAACATAACATTGAACAAATGAAGCCTTAGCTCGTTCCTAAGCTAAATAGGTACAATGTAACCAAGTAAGGTATTAACCCGCATTGCAGTAGTGTGAGCAGTTATTCTTTTATGAAAGTTTTTGGTGTTCATAGTTTACCTGTTTTGATTATTTTCGACACTCAACGAATACGAGTTAAAAAATGTTTGTGTTCCAAATTTGTGTTATTGCACTATGCAGTCTTAGCGGTTGTCAAACGATGATCACATTGGAAACTATTCAGAATTTGCTAATAACCGAGTCGAACTTTATGAGTTTGGTGTTTTTGGACAATACGTGCTACACTCGAGATAAACCGAACCAGACCGAAGAAGCACCGCAGAAAAGATGCGTTAGTATCCCAGACGTACAAGTGCAATATGAATACTACAGTGTGACGCCACCCTTTACGGTTACTGAAGATCTGCGGTATAATATTTTAATAACTGAATATGCGCCGACAACCAATATAGAAATAACAGAAAGCTATATGGCCATTATACTGCAAACCTATTGCGGTGGTGCCGTAGGTCAAACATTGAATGCAGTGATGATGAACTGTGTAGATAATGGACGTTACGCCCAGGCATATATTCGGCTTATGAACGTAATCGAAAGTGAAGGAATTTCGATGTTGAGTAGATTATGTCATGTATCAAATAAAATTATAACGAATAAGGTATCGAAGAGAATTAATAAGCTCTTTGATACGATCATTCCTATAATAGAACTCATTTACAACAAGTTTAAATTATATTTAATATCGACTGCGCCGGTGCTTCAAATGAGAGACGCCATCAACGTAGTAAGAGTGTCCGAAAGGGGGGGTTTGAATGAACGAAAAGAATTCTTTAAACTGACATGCATGGAGTTTAGTCAACGGTATGGTAACATGATGGGCTTGGTGAGTACTGGCGTATATGACGACGTCGATCTTCTAGAGACTCCCCAAATGGCCAGACAAGAATTAAAACGTATTTTAAACCGTACAATCATGTACTTTAAAGAAGAAACGGACGCTCGAACAAGCGGCGGTGATGTACTACAACAACTTCAAAATGAGGAAATAAATAGACAATTATAATGTATACAGGTGGCATCGGTTTGGACCAAAATCTACACACACAGATTTTCAACTCATGACTTGAAAAATTGATGAAAATTAAAGCTCACATGTATGTATATTTTAAAATAGCAATGTGTTATAATTAACCTCAAAATCTTCTTTTGTTCGTCAAAAATATCTTATGTGTTGTCTTATAAAAAATTACAAATTTTCTTTATTATACTTGTATAATTATTATTATTAAATTATGATTTTTCATCCAAAATGGTTTTTTCCTATATATATATATATTTATGTAAAGCAAAATACTTTCTTTATTGTACATTGGTGTGAGCTACATAAGTTGGTATTACTGATCAGAAGAAATGAATATATGGAATCAGTTGATATAGATTGTTTAAATAAAAATTGTAAAATATTGTTTAATATAAAAAGTGTAAGATAATGTTGATATCTTGATATACTCACCATTGTTTGAGAAACACGTGGAACATATAAAACAGGTGTTAGAGGCAATAACAAAAAAAAGGTTTCAGATTAAAATTCAAGAAATTTACGTTCGTCTCGGATTTGGTAAAATATTAAGGCTATATAATCCAGAACAACTCGGTAAGACATAACTCGGTAAAATATTGTTTAATTTAAAAAGTGTAAGATATTGTTTAACATATTAAGTTTATATTAACAGTTAGAGGTGTAACAAAGAATTACAATTTGTGGTTTCTTTTGTTACAGGTAAGTTTGTAAATATTGTAAACATGACGTTAAACGCAGAAAATAAAATTATAATCTCTTGTTACGGAGCATCGCATTGGTTTATTTTTTTCCACGAATATTCACACTATTAGACTAGTCATACATATATATATGTCAGCTAAAAAAAATATATTCTTATTAAAAAAAATCTCATAATATTCTATTATTACTGGTAAACTAAATTTCAAAAATTTTCAAGCCTGAATATAATCTCTTACCTCCCAAATCTGCTCTATTAGGCAAAATAATATTTATTGTATTGTACAATGTGTTCAACCCCGTAGAGCTGCATAAAGCTAATAAATATGTGTAAAAAACTAATAATCTTCTTTCTTGTAATAATATGTAAGCGCGTTGTTACAAACTAATAACAGTATGATACTTCTCAAACAACAGATAATAAGTAAATAATGAATTAAATGTTACTCCAAACACATTTTTATATATGGCAACACTGTATAACAAACACATGATAAAACTGGCTTGATAAAGAAATGCTCGGTAGTGTTATCAACTTATTTAAATGAACATACTGTTTTTGAAAATTTATAATCAATAAAATATACAGAGTCATCAAATTTTTCCTAGTCAATATAAACCCATTACTAATGTGCTTTGTGTTTTTGTCATGAATTTTATGTAATTCTTCTTTTTAATTACTAATATATTCAATGATGCACTTACCCCGCTGAAAAGTATTCACGGGCAAAGCCCGTTATGTAATACCGGGACAAGAGCGTCATTTTTTTTTCCATACAAAAACACAATTGTTAATAAATATTATTGAAGTCTAACTAAAAAAAATATATATTATTTACTTGTAGGGCACAAGGCCTCGTAATAGGCCAAGAACGTCTACAAGAAAAAAAGTTCCTAAAAAAATTGTTTAAATCGGTACCTACCTAAATAATAATAATAATAAATGTGATAATTTGTACCTCTAAGGCTTATTCTAAGTGAAATTTTGATTGATTTAAAGTAAATAAAAATGTTAAATTTAAAATTTAAAATTTCGTTAATTTAAAATGTTTATTGTGAATGAAAAAAAATGATAATTTATATCTGATAAAAAATGTTTATAGCTATGATTTTATATTATAACGCTCTTGCCCAGTTGTCGTACTTACATTATTACATTTAGAAGTATATTCATACAATACATTTACCCCGAGTTATGGGGTTAATGCATCATTTTTTTTTTTTTTTTTAAGCTCTTCTAAAAATTACATTTTCAACTATTTATTTTTTGTTATAAAATATGAATAGCTTCAATACTAAGGATAACAAAGATACCCTTAGCGAAATCATAAACCTAGAAAGTAAGCTAATATAAATGAATAAGTAAAAAAAAAAAAATATTTTAACGCACTTACCCCAACTAACCCTACACCAATTTAACCCTTTAATGCGCCATGTTGCTTATTTGAAACAATCTTTTCATTTTTAATTATATAATTTCATATATTTCATCTTATTAGTACTATCTAGCGGAAAAATCGATAAGTTTTTGATGTAAAAATAAATTCTAGATCGGCCAATAGTTTCGTAATTAGCCGCAGATGTTGCTCAATAACGATAAAGACCAGATCATTATTTTTTTAACGGCATCTCTCATTTTTAAACTGTTATGGGTATATTGATATTCGTGTGTAAGGCTAATGCACTGTCATTAATATCATCATCATTAGACGAGCCATGGCTACATACTAGTCAATAGTGGATGTAAAAGTAATAATGCTACAAGAAATTTTTTTTTTTCTTAGTATTCATATTTCAATACATGTTGTACAGTATGATTGGTTTATTATGACTGTCTCAAATTCTTCTAAGATGTTAGATTTTTTTTTCCCCACAGTTTTAATTAAGTTTTCAACCTAAAATCATTGATTTTATAAAAAATATATCAAAATTAGGCGCGCTAAAACCTATAAAATTATAAAATAGAGTAATAGGTCTTTTTCATTCTGTACAGCCAAAGTCACCATGTACATGAAACGATACCGTATTGTTATTGATGAACGTGTGTGCAATTATCTTGTACCGGGACCCCGCCGGGCGTGTGTCGTCGCATATCTCCTTGACGCGGCGCTCCACGTCCCGGACAACGGCCCGGCAAGTGACCTTGTGGTCCAGGTCTTCCCACGTCTTCCCGGCCAGGTAATCCGAGTGGACGGTTTGCACGGCGGTCCTGACCAGCCGCTCGTTGAACGCGTCCCTCAGCCGGGGCCTGACCCTGAACCCGCCGAGCGATTGTAACGATTCGTCCGCTCGCCTGTGGTCGTACTCCCAGTTCGGTTTGCCCGCAAAGATTTTCTCTGTCTCCGCCGTCGTCATGTCTTCGTAACCTCGGCCCTCTTACACCCACACACAATATATACTAACATACATAAAATATAGATAACAGGCAACACTTGGTTTTTAATCCAAAACAAACGCTTCCCAAAAAAAAAAAAAAAAGCCCCGTGACACGGTATAAACACAGCATGCGTTGCCCGGGTAACGGTCGCCTATGGCACGGGGAAGCGTGTTATTACCCGGGTTGGCGTTGAGAATTTAAATTTAACAATAATATCCATTAAATACATAGGTAAAACTCAAACCTCGGTAATACTTTATTACATAAAAATTAACGTATTGTTGAAAACGGGTGTTGATTAAACGAGTGAAATCCGCATCGAAATCGGCTTGGCTCTAAACATGTCCGTGATTAATGCACTTGATAATAGGTTTACTTTTATGGACGACAATGCGTTTACCGGAAAATATGTTATGCTTTTAAGACATCCTTAAAATTGTAAAAATAATATATAAAGCGCATACCGCTAGAAAATATAATACACAAATCCGTTTTTTCAAGAAATAGCCAAATATAATTTTTTTAACTTCATCGTTTAAATGCTGGATCAATTTTTTTTTTTGGTTAATTTAGTTTTGTAATATCATAGTACCTATTATAAAATGTTTAATGCTATTAACGAAATTTAATTTTTAGCGGTTACCTTTTTCTGCCGGTATTCAAATAAAAGTACATTTTATATAAGATTACTTAGGACTAGGTGAGTTGACAACCAATGAAATAAAATTTTTGTGTTTTCGAACAAGGAAAATAATAATAAAATTTGGTTGTTTTATTTATTTATAGTAATATACGCCAAACGGCTTTTTATAAATTAGAAAATTATATATATATATATAATTTTCTAATTTATAAAAAGTCGTTTGACGTAAATTACTATAAATAAATAAAATAAATAAATAAAACAACCAAATTGTATTATTATTTTCCTATATATATATATATATGTAGTGATATTTAAAATACACAAATCAACCAAAAGAAAACGAAACAAAGCAAAACAAAACAACAAAAAATATACATGATAAAAAGGTAATATTGAGAGGTGTGGCCTTAACACGAATAATATAAATCAAAAATCGTTAAAAATTCCCATCATACGAATGAGAGGTGCATTTTTAGTGAAATTGGATATGGTAGTAGGAAGATAAAAGAACTTCGGTAGAATTGAAATCAGACGAATGTCTTCTAATAAACCCAAGAGCTCGTAACGCTCTACTGATTGCGAAATCAATATGGGGCCGAAAGTCTAGGGTAGGGACATACACAAATCCGAGATCATTTACTTGGTAAACCCGCTCGAGAGGCATCGCATTTAGACTATAGTTAAATGTCAACATCGCACGCGTACGCTATATTTTTGGAATAATCTATTTTATAGCCCAAATCATTTTTTTCTCTCTAAAATGATTGATTTTTTTTTTGTCACACTTAGTCGTTTGATAAAATCATTTTCGATTTATTTTAGGTAGATGAAAAATTTTAGCCTTTATAGCATTGGGAACCTTTTTTCATCAGCATTTGGCCTGGTTATTTTTTTACCTATTCAACAATGCCATAGATATTTACCAAACAATCGGAATTTATACACATTTGATAACAATAGGCATATACCTACGCTGCGGTCTTATATAGTATTTTTAAAAACACCCTTCATTACTATTGTCGTTCTTTAGATAACTATATTATACTTGTAAAGGTCGGATTCGAAATTCGAAGACCGGTACAAAAAAAAAAAAGGATCAATGTTCGTCGGACAAACCGTATTATTTATTATTTGGATTTTTATATTTTTTGATTATTTATATATTATGTCAATACCCGACTGCGGAAAAGGGGCAATGTGTTTTTATAAGTTTTAATAATGTATATATAGTATATACATTATAATGTATATTATTATGTATACTATATTATACCTAACATACAATTGATACGACATGGTCGAGTCACAGTAAAAAAAATAATATACTTTGCCAAAGTACAAATCCCAATGTCACGATTACAAATGGGTAAAAAATTCCAAAATGAACGATAATTATTCACTATATTAAATGGACTGCCAATTGAAACCTAATATAATGTTATCCAAGATGATAATATGTGCGAGAGAGACAAAGCCATGTTGGACATGTACTTCACAATATTATAACAAGAAAAACTAGAAATCCTGAAAAAATTGAAAATTAAGAAAACTAGAAAAACTAGAAAAAATTAAAAATTTAGACAAACTAGAAAAACTATAGTATATAGTATTTTTAAAAACACCCTTCATTACTATTGTCGTTCTTTAGATAACTATATTATTCTTGTAAAGGTCGGATTCGAAATTCGAAGACCGGTACAAAAAAAAAAAAGGATCAATGTTTGTCGGACAAACCATATTATTTATTATTTGGATTTTTATATTTTTTGATTAATTATATAATATGTCAATACCCGACTGCGGAAAAGGGGCAATGTGTTTTTATAAGTTTTAATAATGTATATATAGTATATACATTACATACAGATTTCTAGTTTTTCTAGTTTTTCTAGTTTGTCTAAATTTTTAATTTTTTCTAGTTTTTCTAGTTTTCTTAATTTTCAATTTTTTCAGGATTTCTAGTTTTTCTTGTTATAATATTGTGAAGTACATGTCCAACATGGCTTTGTCTCTCTCGCACATATTATCATCTTGGATAACATTATATTAGGTTTCAATTGGCAGTCCATTTAATATAGTGAATAATTATCGTTCATTTTGGAATTTTTTACCCATTTGTAATCGTGACATTGGGATTTGTACTTTGGCAAAGTATATTATTTTTTTTACTGTGACTCGACCATGTCGTATCAATTGTATGTTAGGTATAATATAGTATACATAATAATATACATTATAATGTATATACTATATATACATTATTAAAACTTATAAAAACACATTGCCCCTTTTCCGCAGTCGGGTATTGACATAATATATAAATAATCAAAAAATATAAAAATCCAAATAATAAATAATACGGTTTGTCCGACGAACATTGATCCTTTTTTTTTTTGTACCGGTCTTCGAATTTCGAATCCGACCTTTACAAGTATAATATAGTTATCTAAAGAACGACAATAGTAATGAAGGGTGTTTTTAAAAATACTATATAAGACCGCAGCGTAGGTATATGCCTATTGTTATCAAATGTGTATAAATTCCGATTGTTTGGTAAATATCTATGGCATTGTTGAATAGGTAAAAAAATAACCAGGCCAAATGCTGATGAAAAAAGGTTCCCAATGCCATAGAGACTAAAATTTTTCTTCTACCTAAAATAAATCGAAAATGATTTTATCAAACGACTAAGTGTGACAAAAGAAAAATCACTCATTTTAGAGAGAAAAAAATGATTTGGGCTATAAAATAGATTATTCCAAAACTATAGCGTACGCGTGCGATGTTGACATTTAACTATAGTCTAAATGCGATGCCTCTCGAGCGGGTTTACCAAGTAAAGGATCTCGGATTTGTGTATGTCCCTACCCTAGACTTTCGGCCCCATATTGATTTCGCAATCAGTAGAGCGTTACGAGCTCTTGGGTTTATTAGAAGACATTCGTCTGATTTCAATTCTACCGAATGTCTGTCTGTCCTATATAATTCCCTAGTTCGGTCTAACCTAGAGTATGGCGCTGTCATCTAGGCGCCATATACTGCAGGTGACAGACAGAGAATGAACCGTGAACAGAATAGAGTTTTAAGTTTTGTTGGGTACCGCTTAAAAATCTTACACCCACCTCATGATTACAGTCCCATTGATAATGTTCTTGGACTGCAACCACTAGAACAGCGGCGCAAGAACCTCTGCTCTCGGTTTATTTCGGGTTTGTTAGACGCCGAGTTGACGCCCCTCGCTTATTGGAACAACTTAGTATTCGGGTCCCGACTAACACCAGACTTCAAAAGTTCTTTTATCTTCCTACTACCAGATCCAATTTCACTAAAAATGCACCTCTCATTCGTATGATGGTAATTTTTAACGATTTTTGATTTATATTATTCGTGTTAAGGCCACACCTCTCAATATTACCTTTTTATCATGTATATTTTTTGTTGTTTTGTTATGCTTTGTTTCGTTTTCTTTTGGTTGATTTGTGTATTTTAAATATCACTAAATATATATATATATATAGGAAAATAATAATAAAATTTGGTTGTTTTATTTATTTATAGTAATTTACGCCAAACGGCTTTTACCAAATTTTATTATTATTTTCCTTGTTCGAAAACACAAAAATTTTATTTCATTGGTTGTCAACTCACCTAGTCCTAAGTAATCATATATAAAATGTACTTTTATTTGAATACCGGCAGAAAAAAATAACCGCTAAAAATTAAATTTCGTTAATAGCATTAAACATTTTATAATAGGTACTATGATATTACGAAACTAAATTAACCAAAAAAAAAATTGATCCAGCGTTTAAACGATGAAGTTAAAAAAATTATATTTGGCTATTTCTTGAAAAAACGGATTTGTGTATTATATTTTCTAGCGGTATGCGCTTTATATATTATTTTTACAATTTTAAGGATGTCTTAAAAGCATAACATATTTTCCGGTAAACGCATTGTCGTCCATAAAAGTAAACCTATTATCAAGTGCATTAATCACGGACATGTTTAGAGCCAAGCCGATTTCGATGCGGATTTCACTCGTTTAATCAACACCCGTTTTCAACAATACGTTAATTTTTATGTAATAAAGTATTACC